>NW_008338998.1:1795954-1808005 GCF_000622305.1 Nannospalax galili | reverse complement strand
CTAACAACTGTCTGTAACTCCAGTCCCAGGGGATCTGACAGCCTCTTCTAAACTCAATGGACATTGCACAATAGGGGTGCACTTACCTACATTTGGGCAATACATGCATATGCATAAAATAAAAATAATAAATTTTTTTAAAAAAGGTTTTTGTTGTAATGAAATGCCTCTTCTAATTATATAGTTATTAAATAAATAATTTTTTAAAAAGGAAATAGAAGTGCAAATTGTAACCAACATTTTAAGCTTCCTATATTAAATAACTTTTCAAAAAAATTAATAAATCAAAGAAGAAAGAGTGCATGAAGTTATCAGAAAAAAGTGATGGGGAGACATGGGAGGAATTGGAGGGGAGGGAGTGGGCATGGATTTGATCAAAACACCTTATATGCATGTATGAAATTCTCAATAAATTATTCACCTAAAAAAAGTATCAAAAATTCCCAGGAACATTTGGAATTATCTTGCAGAATAGTTACTGCATTTTGCTGACTTCTGCAAATAAGAATTTCAGTGACATGTTAGTCATTCTTCTATCTCTGATAAACAAAAAGTTCTGGGTCTATCACTGTCTAGAGAGGAGTTTCTATAACACAAATAGATATAGGTAAGGCCAAAAAAAAAAAAAGAAGAAGAAGAAACACCTGGTCAGTGAGACAAATAACTACTACCTACCCATCTACTGGGACAGAAAATGCATTAATTAATATATTAATATTATTGAAACCATGCAAAAATATTATTGAAAACCTACTGACCCTTTACTATATTTCTGTTTCCCAGTGACAATATTAGGGCAGCTAAATTCTGTGAACAAGTAAGTGATTTCTGTCAATAAAGATTAAGCTACTCTGATCTTGAATAAAGGCATTCTACCTATTACTTCTAGTCCAAATAGGCACAATATCAAGTAGAATTGGAATTGTGTAGTCAGTTGCTGTCATTGCTTGAGAGTCATCTACATGGGTTTCTTTACGTGCTGTTTTGATCTAGCACAACACAGGACAGTAACACACCCATCGAACAGGACATTCTGGGCCAGGTGAGGCTGCATAGAAGGTCTTGCCTTCCTCCTAGTGCTGGCAGTACTGGACCAGGTGCAGGAGCTAGCACTGAACACTGAAGCCTTGGGTCATCTTGTCAGTTGGTCTAAGACCAGATTTGCACACCTATCTTGTTAAAAATAAACTAAAAAGATTCAGCTTAGTGATTAGCCCCAGCTATTGCAATCTAGCTACTGAGGTGGAAGATTGCTTTATCACAAGAGTCTGAGACCAGCCAGAGCAGTCTAACAAGACAGTATCTCAAGAACAAAACAAAACAAGAACAACAAAAACACACTAAATGACATAGCATTAGAGATCATTGTACACGGTATCCTGGGTTCTTCCTCGCCTTCTTCCCACTTGCCTTGTTACATGTTAATACCTCCCCTTCTATTATGTAATACATTGCGATGAACTAAAATGCATGGCTAATCTTTCATGGACTAACACATCTAAGTCTCAGGATGTGACTACTCCTGGGAGTCGGGAAACGTGGACAGTAAGAGGGTGCATTGGTCTCCCCACAGACTGAGATTGAGCTTCTCTTGACTCTCTTGACTCTGCACTTACAGAGAGACTCATTTGGGGAGGGAATTTGAAGGATATGACAGCGACAGTACTCCGAGTCATGGAATAAAGATGTAGTGTGGGGAATGGCAACAGGCAGCAGAGCTGTCTGAGATTCAGAGATTCAGTCCTCTTCGTTGATAGACTCATCATGAGAGCAGTCACCACCAGCATGGTGCTCATTCTCTGCCAATATCTAATATAGTTTATTGGGTCTTTTTAATGAGTTTCATTCCGTCTAAAAGGGGATTACAATTCTCACTGGCAAGAGGCCAAGAAGAAGGCTATCTTAGGCATGGCCACTTAATTTGTTAATAAACCCAAGACCCTTCACTAAGTTGCTAACCAATGCCAGTGATTCTCTTCCATCAGTCTAGGCTCAGAGACTTGGGCCACGTCATTGTCATCATTTTAGTAGGAAAGAGCAGAATCAAACTAAATGGCCAGTAGTTTATGCGAATCGAAATGATAGAATATTACACCGCAATAAAAGTTAATGCCTTCATTAAAACCATTTCCTGGTGGGAGAATGCTTATATAAATGTTAAGTAAAACAGGATATGAAATTGTATGCATGTTGTCTGAGCAAAATGATTTCCCCAAAATATTAAGATGCAATACACACATACAGAACCTGCAATATATCAAAATATGGACATTTTTCTTCTGGGTAGATTGGAATGTGGTTTATTTTGTTGTGCACTTCTTTGCTATTTTCCAATTTTTCTAGTCTTTTCTTCTATTGCTGTCCTATGTGCATGTATTAAGTACCAGGTGCATGAGAACTGATCAGAAGAATCTTCTCTTGATCTGCAAAGTTCATCTTTAGCTTCTTGGTGGAAGTATTTTAATTTGCATGGTCAGAGAAGCAAATCTAGGTTGTTCAGCTTCAGTGCTGTCTAATATTGCAATGTTCTCATTGTCCATGTTCAGTGTTTAGTGGGAGCTCATCTTTCCCTGAGTGTTCTAGACATCCCTGTTGTTCTAGTTTGGTTTATCTTGTGATAAAACAATGACAAAAACCAACCTGGGGAGGAAAGGGTTTATTTTACCTTACAAGTTATAGTCTACAATCAAGGGAAGCCAAAACAGGAACTCAGGGCAGGGGCTTGAAGCAGAGACCATGGAGTAATGCTGCTTACTAGCTTGCTTTCCCCTGCATTGCTCAGCTGTCTTTCTTATTCAGCCTCCCTGCCTAGAGACGACACCACAGTGAGTTGGCATTCCTATATCAATAAGCAATTAAGAAAATGTTTCATGTGGTTGGAGCTGGAGCAATGGCTCAGAGCTTATGAGCACTGGCTTCTCTTGCAGAGGACTGGGTTCAGTTTCCAGCACCCATATGGTGGCTACCAACGTTCAGTAACTCCAGTTCCAGGGCATCAGATGCCATCTCATGGCCTCATAAGCATTTCATGACACGGGTGCACTTGCAGGCCAAACCATGCTGCTGCTGCTACTACTACTACTACTACTACTACTACTACTACTACTACTAGTAATAATAATAATAATAATAATAATAATAATTAATAAAAGAAAATGCTTCACACATGTGATCATAGATCAGTGTGATTGAGGAAAGTCCTCAATTAAGGTTTCTTTTTCCCAGGTGACTCTAGTTTGTGTCAAGTTGACAAAAACTAACCAGCTACCTGCTCTGGGGTCCCTAGCGTTCTGAAGCACAGAACAGAATCACACACAGGCACGTGCATGCACACACACACACACATACACATACACACACACATACTCGCACAGAGATTGCTTTTACAACCAAATGTTCTGAGTATAAGTTTTGAGGGTGCAGCTCTGTTGGGCCTAGCTCTTTTGTGGGAACAGAGGTACAGGGTTTTTCCTTCCTCTAGGAGTAGGTGGCACTAAGGAAGGCATGCTGTCTCCAGTGGCATGACAGTGACACAAGAAGCTAATAAGAAATCCAAAAGGTTGATTCACAGGGAAAGGCTTCATTCCTCAAGCTGCTCTCATAGGAATATGTGCTTCTTTCAGAATTGGTTGCTTTGCTGTTCAACCTTTTCAGCCTATTTCCTACCTAGTCAAAGCAATTGTCACTTAGTTACCAACTTATTCAGTCAGCATTTATTGAGACCTTGCCTTCCACTCATCCTCAAATAGACCCCACATCCTCAAGTAGAGCAACAAGGACATGAAACTATATTCTAGTCACCTGCAGCCTAGGGCATGTGGGCCCCACAAGACAGCAGACAGTGGCCACACGAGGTCCTGTCCCTTACTGACACACTGCTGTCTTTGTGGAGTGACTGGAGGTATATGAAAGACGCTTTGTTTTAGGTCACAAACTGCCCTGTACTGTTGACCCACAGACCCATAGCTCCTGATCTAGGAGAGTTCAGCCTTCCATGTCTTGGATGGTCCATGAAGAGGGGTACCTGTGGAAGTTACCTCACAAAATGTTTCTACCAAACTCCTGAGGCAAAGCACGTGGTATAAATGTGTAGCTAACAATTTCTGAAGGAGTGGTTCTCAAGACAGCCATTTCTCTCATGTTTTATTATTTCCTTTCCCGTAAGTGGTTTGATAGAGGAAATTCCATTTACCTTGTTAAAACTAAGCAGAAGCTGCAGTTATAATTTTATCATTTATTGTTCCTCTTTATACTAAAGGACAAATAACTTGCAATACTGCCAAACATACTGCCTCATGTAAGTAGCCTTTTGAAAATTATTTAAAATAATTTATTCTGTTATTTGGTAACAAATTTGTCATCTTAACCACTTTTAAATGTGCAAATCATTGGTATTAATACCATCATAATGCTATATAATCACCTAGCCACCTGTCTCTATAATGCTTTCCATCTTATGTAATGGAAACCCTACCAGTTAAGGAATACCTCCTAGCTCCTAGCAGTCACTGTTCTACATCAGGCTTCTGTGATCTTGACAGCTCTGGATAGTTCATACGGGTGGAACCATACAACATTGTCTCTGCGAGTGGCTTATTTCCTTAGTGTAAGATCTTCAAGGTTCATCCATGTTGTAGGATGTCTTAGACATGTCATTCATGTCTAAGAATTTCTTTCCATTTTAAGGTTGGCTATATATTACTTTGTATGTAGGAACCTTATTTTGTTTATTCATTCATCAATGAACACGGGTTGCTTCAACATTTTAGCTGTTGTGAGCAATGCTGCTGTGAACATGAATGTAGACATACCTCTTTGCTTTATTCTCCTTTAAACATCTTTAACATTTAAGTCTTGAACCATTCTGAGTTAATTTATGCATTTTGTTTTGTTAAGGGTACAACTTTATTCTATTGCACATGGATATTCACTTTCTCTAGCACCATTCATTATAACACTATCCTTTCCTTCATTCAATGATCTTGACAACCTTGTCAAAATCATTTGACCATTGTGGTAGTTAGTGTTATTTTTCAACTTGACAGAAGTTAGAATCACCTGAGACATAGGCAAAACACTCATACACATAAAACATAAGTAAATAAATAAATAAATAAATAAATTTTAAAAAGAGTGACAGATGTGAGGTGAGTGCTGGCACACATGCATTCAGTTCTCTGCTTTTCTAACTCGACATAATGTGATCAGCTGCTTCTTGATGGTTTGACTTCCACGATCAACTACAGCCTGGAATTATGAGTGGAAAGGAAACCTTTTTCTCCCTCAGGTTGCTTTGGTCAGGGTATTTTTATTACAACATCAGGAAAAATAACAATAGCCATATATGGTATAGTTATCCTGCACAGCTTTATTGTACTGATCTCTCTGTCTTCATGCCAGTTGCATACTGTTTTTATGATTGGTGCTTTGCAGTAACTTTTTAAACCAGGACATGTAAGTTTTCTACCTTTGTTCTCTTTAAAAATATATAAATATATATATTTAATATATATATTTAGAAGAAGCATTTCATAACAGCTTTAACACACTCAATAACAGTTTCCAGAGCAAAGATACATCTCTTTCAAAAGTGGCTATAGAATTTCTAGGTTCACTGTTGAATTAATACAGTTATACGATATTGAACTCAGTATAAACCCTGTAAGACATAACGTTGAATGAGTCCACCTTTGTTCTATTTCAAGATTATTCTGGTTATTTCAGGTCCTTTTAGAGTCTGTATAAATTTTAGGAATGATGGTTCTATTTTTTTAAGAAAGTGCATTGGACTTTGTTAGGAATTTCATTGAATTTTTAGACCACTTCAGGTATAATTGAAATCTTAACAGCATTAAGTACTCCAGCACATGAACACAGGGTGTTTCTATTTTTATCTATGCTCTCTGTGTGTGTGTGTGTGTGTGTGAGAGAGAGAGAGAGAGAGAGAGAGAGAGAGAGAGAGAGAGAGAGTTATATACAGGTGCCCATGGAGGCCAGAAGAGGATGTTTGATCCCCTGGAACTGGTGGTTTTGAGTCACTTGACAAAGATACTGGGCAATGAATTCAGGTCCTCTGCAACAGCTGTATGAGCTCTCAACCATTGAGCCATTTCTCTAGCCCCTGAGTATATCATAGTAATATGCTATAGTTTGCACTGTAAATACTACAAATATTTAACTTTGTTGATGTTATTGTGAATGAAATTAATTTTGTAACTTCATGTTCACTGATGGAGTATAGAAGAAATGAACTGAATTTTGATTATTGACAGTATCCTGTCACTTTTCTGAGTTTATTTACTTATTCCATTATTATCTCTGCATGTTTACAAGTGTCTATTTTTATGTGTGTATGTGATCCTTAGGGCTTTCCACATACAAGATCACTGTATTTATTAACAGTGATAATTCTTTCATGTTGGAATGCATTTTTATTTTCTTGCTTGTTTGTCCATGAATCCCTAACCCAGCTTTGTTCTTGATTTTATTTTAGTTCTTCCCCCCCCCCTTTTTTTTTCAGGGACAAGGTCTCCCTATAACCCCACTGGCCTGGATCTCACTATGTAGCCCACCACCGGCCTCTGTCTCTTGTGTGGGGATTAAAAGTGTATACCACTATACCTGACTATTGCTGATTTTAGATGAAAAGTTTTCAGTATTTCACCATTTACTTTGGTGTTCACTGAAGGCTTTTTATTTGTGACTTGTATTAAGTAGCTTTTATTTTTGTATTGATCTTCAACTTCCATGGAAGAATATGTTAATGAATAACATTCTGATAGTTAGATCATAAAGAGAAACACAATTCATGGATGTGATTGTGTATATGTAGCTGTCTTTTGGCCCACCCACTCATTCATTCATTCATTCATTGCTCTGCCTATCTGGACATGAGGGCACGTCCATCTTAGTCATAAAAGAAATGAAGTGAAAGTTGAGAAAATAATCTTTACAGGCAAAAAGTTTAATTGAAATGAAAGTTGGGTTGAGAAGGGAACATCTCTGATTAAGAGAGATTAAGGTTTCTCCATGGCAGAGAGAAGAATTGGCCTTCTATTGTGTTGCTGGCATGGTCTGGAGTTCATTAATGTTTTTACTAACAGGAGGACAGTATTTTTTAAAGGAAATCTCTGTCTTATATCTTACAAATAATTTCATTTTTCCTTGTGTAAGATATAGATCAGCAGTCGCTTGATTTCTGGAGGCATTATGACATCAACCTGAGTCTGGCAGGTTGTTATTCTTCAATGATAATAGGTAGAAGCTAGGGGTGTAGCTAAATAATGTAGTGCTGGCCTAGCATGCAGAATGTGTAAGCACATTCTCAGCACTGAAACAAACAGACAAACAAGCAAACAAACAAAGATGTGATGCATATATTCTATACATTATTGACAAGGGAGGATAAGAACCTTATTCTCATTGTTGATGCATCATAGATTATGGGTTAGGCCCAAGATCTTCTCTCTATCCCCATACATCCCCATGAAGGTCCTGGTTCTATCTCACATTGATGAATCTATCAGAAATTAATCCTATTTTATAATCTTTTAATAATTATACTGATCAGGGCTGGAGAGTTGGCTCAGCAGTTAGGAGCACCGGTTGCTCTTGCAGAGGACCTGGGTTCGATTCCCAGCACCCACATAGTGGCTAACAATTGTTTATAACTCCAGTTCCAGGGGAATCCGACATGTTCTTTTGACCTCTGTGGGCATTGCACAACATGGGTGCACTTACCTACATGCAGACAATGCACTCAAACACATAAAATAAAAATAATAAAATATTATTTAAAAAATAAAAAATTATGCTCATCTTTTCAACAGGAAATAAGCATAATCAATACACAAATATTGCCATTCCTCTTTTTACCCACCTTCTTTTTACTGAGGAAGTAATTCCTATTTTATAATTTTAAAGCCAAAATTGTAAGTGGTAAGCACTTTCTACTTTTCCTGTGTAGAATTCTGAGAGTCTCTTCTGCAGTTGCTGAGTTTTGAGTGAGCACTTTGTAGTTAGTATGACGGGGTATAATGCTTTGTGCAGAAAACAAAAATGCAGTTTCAGAATACAAACATGAAAGGAAGAGCTAGCTATATTTTGAGCTATTTTCCTGATTTAGCTGAGTTTCCTGGAAGGTCAAACGGAGGCCTGGTATCAGCACCCAGCCCTGGTTTGTTCCTGTGTGCTCTTGTGTTTGCTAGCTTTTCATTGTGTCCCCAAGCAGGAGGCAATGAGGCTGAGTCTCCCTGTATAAACTGTGACGTGAAGTGCAAGGGACCATCCAGGTCATAGAAGTGTTTTAATTAATCCAAGAATCTATCAGGGATAGTATTCTAAAAAGAGCCAGTTACAAGGAAATCTGGTTTTCTCACTGGTGTGAGAAAGTATTTTGAAAAAATTTTGAGCTGCTCATTCTGTATTTGGTGATTCGTTTGCTTCATCTTTATTTTTATTATATCATGTAGTGATTTCCTTTATTATTTTGCTTTCTACAATAATTTCATATTTAGTTATTTATCATTTATTTATTTTTGGCCTTTTTGAGACAGGGTCTCCCTGTAGCCCCAGCTGGCCTGGAACTCACAGAGATCCACTTGCCTGCTCTCATTTTAAAACAGATAAACTGTTTAGTCAATGCCAACTGTAAATATAAGCTTTGAATTAAAACAGTGCCATTGGTGTGATTAGAAAATGGAGAGATACTACACCACTAAGGTGGTGTTGCTGTATATAAAAGGGACTAGGTATTAGCAAGGTAGTAGCACATTAAAAGATCAGCCTTAAAAGGCTAATCTTGAGCTTAAGTTCTATTCATAATTACTTGATTAAAGGAATTTGTTAGCTTCGATTATGTGTTATGGATACATGAAGCTATTAATTGCTTATGATGGCCTTATGAGGAAACTACTTTATTATTAGTGCTATTTTATTGATGAAGAAATTTAAGTATAATTGGGGTAATTTCCATATCATTTAGCAAGCAAAAAGTAGAGATGGAGGATTTAAACTTGGACCTCTGGCACTAATTTTCCCTATGACCTTTTGGATCAAGCTACTTCTTATGAGGTCATCTGTTAAGACATGTGCAAAACCAAAAAATATCAAAAACATAAAATAACGACAAAATGATAAAGACAGGAAACATTGGGAAAGTTCGTCTACCTTTGCTACCTGCATGCCCATGACTTTGTATAGGGATGTGACCTCTGCAGCTTAGGTTCTTCCCCTCCAAGTGAGATATGACCATGTTTATCCATAAGGTGATGGGGTGTTTGTACTGGGAAGCTATTGTTTCATTCTGTCTTACTGTCCCAGATCTTCTGAATGACAGTCTGCAGGTGTTGGAGTTTCAGGAGATAGGCTATAACTAAGAGAAGAAAAGCATGTTTACTCGGTTTGGACTATTAAAGGCAGTGTTTGCTTAGCTCCTGAGGAATTCAGTGCATTTGAAAGATAGGCTTTTTTGAATTTTGTTTTTGGTATATTTTGGTTCTACTTCCCCAAGTATAGTAGTTGTTCCTTGGGTTAGTTTGAATGTGAACTGACTCCCACAAGGTCATGTGCTTGAACACTTGTTCCATAGCTTGTTAATGGTGTTTTGGAAATTTGTGGAACATTTTAGACATGGAGGCTAGCTAGCAGATGGAGGGCATAGGTGTGGGGTTTGAGGGTTATAGGTCCCTCTGCTTTTGGCCTGAGCTCCTTCTGCCTTCTGATTGGCTGAAATGTGAACAAGTAGCCTTGTACTGCTGTCCCCATGGACAGTAGCCGATCCCACTGTCATGCCTTCTTTCCCATGATGTGCTGTATCCCCTGAACTGTGTGCCAGAATAAATCCTTGTTTTTATAAGTTGCTTTTATCAGATATTTGGGCACAATGACAGAAAAAGTTACTAACACAGAAAATTGACCCCAGGAGTGGAGCCATTGCTATTATAAGCATGACCATGTTGTTCAGAGGCCTTTGGAAGCGATTTGTAGGAGGAATTGGAAGAATTTGAAGCTGTGGGCTAGAAAAGCTCTAAAATGTTGTAAGCAGAGCTTAATGAACCACTCTTATGGGAATATAGAAGATCAAAATGCTGATAGAAGTACAGAGTAGTCTAGAGAAATGACTCAGGGGATAAGGTTCTCATTCAAGCATGAAAACCTGAGTTCAGATCCCCAGAACTCACGTATGGCCAAGCCCACTAGCCGTGTTTGTAATCTCAGTGCTTTTCCTGCCAGATAGGAGGTAGAGACAGAGAATCTCTAGAAGCTACAGGCTAACGGGCCTGGTGTAGGCAACTGTAGACAACAGAGACACTGCCTCTAATAAGGTGGGAGATGAGGACTAATACCTGTGGCTGTCTTCTGACCTCTACATTGGCACCATGGCATGCACATGCACACCCATACTCACACAAGAATGCCCACATTCACATGAATGCACATATCCACACACATGCGTCTTACATGCACACCACACAAAAAGATTAAAAAAAAAAAAAAAAAAAGAAATGCAGGCAATAAAGACTGTGCTCACATGGTTTCAGAGGGGAAGAAGAATTTTCAGGAATTTGCCAGAAGCCGTTTGTATCACATTCTGGCAAAGAAGATAGCTATATTCTGCCTGTTTCCTAAACATTTGAGTAAGATGACATCAAAAGGAATGGAATAATTTGTTTGGCAGAGGAAATTTCAAAACATTACTTTCAGGCTGTGGATATGTTACTGCTCACTGCTTTTGGCCAGATTTAGAGTGAAAGAGAACAGCAAATGAAGCAGAAAGATATGAAAAATGTAGTTTGGTAAGGAAAGAAGCATGAGAGAGTTTAATGTTGTGGACAAGGTAAGTGTGAATAAAGAAGCTACAATTGTTTAGAAAGATGAGACCCTCTAAAGGGAACTCTCAGACTCTGTACTGGGACAAGAATGGTGTTTTGAGGGCAAGATCCCACCAATCAAAGGTTGTAGGATACCCTGCTCCAGCAGGACCACCTAAGGAAGTGTTTTCTTAAGTTCATCCACATAGGTCCTTGAAGACTATGCAGGCTATAGTGAAGGGTACAGGACTGTATCTCAAGTTGTCATCACAACATGGCATTATCATCTACATAGTGCTGGTTTCATAGGCATGCAGAATGCATTCTATATCTTAGGAGGCTTGCACCAAGGTTTTAGAAAGCAGCTGATGTTAGACACTGTATGGCAGGGTTGTATTCCCTGCAAAAACAAACTTACAAATGAAGAATCAGCATGTTGCAAACTATGTATGATATGGAGCAGGTAAAACTGTAGGATCATAGTGATCAGAGAAGGCCTGGCTGCTTGGATGAATTTGGAGCATGCATGTGGGGAAGGTCAAGAAAGAAGATAGACAGTGTCCCTGAGGGAGGACATCTACAGTACAGAAAACAGAAAGTGCTATGAGCAGAGAGTTCAGTCTCAGAGCACATTCCTAACATGTAGGAGACTCTGTGTTAGAGTTCTGGCAAAAGCAACAACAGTGTGTAAAATTTACTTGCATGAGAAAGTAAAGCTGGAATCCATACATTTTGGGCTCCAGCAGTTGAAGGAGAAGTGAGATTTTGAGAAGATAGAAAGCTGCTCCCTTCCTCATGTCACAGTCTCAGGGGATTTTGAAGCCTGGTCATCAGAAGCTTTAGAATTCCTTAACTGGGCAGATGGCCTTTTCTGCAGGCATATGCAAAGGTTGTAGGCTGTAGGCTTCCAGAGATGCCAACTTTTAGCCTGGTGCCTTTGTCCAGGTAGATGAGTAAGTACATCACAGCACCCTCTGGCCTTTTCAAGTATGCATGACTGAAGAGGAGAATGTGGAAAAGAGGGCTGGCCACAGGGCAGGCCACAAAAGTAAGGACATCAAGGACTATGCCTACATATGCAACAGACCAACTTGAGGGAGGTATGGTCAGTAGTCCCCAGGCCAGAGAGCAGAGGAATCTTGACATGCAGTGGTCCCTCCTCATCTGTAGGTTGTCACTTGTCTCAAGAAGACTAGTAGATGCCTGAAACCAGAGAATACGGGCCTCTCTCTCTCTCTCT
>NW_008338998.1:1794292-1795928 GCF_000622305.1 Nannospalax galili | reverse complement strand
TATATATATATATATTTAATCAGTGCATACCTGTGACTATGAATTAGGCACAGATGGAGATTAACAATGATGATCAATAACAAAATAGAACAATATAGCAAGATATGATGGCTCAGCAGCAGTTAAGAGCACTGGACCTGAGTTCAATTCCCAGCACAACATGGCAGGTAACAACTGCCTGAAACTCCAGTTCAAGGGAATCTGATGTCCTATTCTGACCTCTGTGGGCATTTCAGGACACAGGTGTATTTAAACACATGAACATAATACACTCATACACATAAAAATAATAAATAAAATATTAAAAATAGCAATGTACATATATACAAAGAAAAATTAGTTAAAATTCAAGAATTCATTATTTCTAGTCATACAATACAGATATTTTACAAGATACCTTGCATGTAATAAAAGAAAATTATCAAGATTACAAAAGACCAAGAAAGACTGAACAATTGTCCAAGATTCCAGAAGATTACTAAATGCAGTGTGCTCTCCTAGTCCATAGGGATATTTGAGGTGAAAATTTATCTTGTTTCTGTTTTAGAGTCAAAATTACTTGAACATTTTTGTGTTATGCACAGAAAAAGAGCTGAAGTTATAATTTAGTTACAGGTCAGTTGGTTGAAATCACCCACACGCCCATGAAATATCGAGACCTTATTTCCATTTGCTTGCAGGAAAAGGTATTATCTCTTAAGAGCCAAACCATTCTATAGGTATGTGTTGAACCCCTGTTCTAGGCACAGTGACAGGCACTTGTAAGGATAAGGAGGGACAGATAGCAAATGGGTCTGTCCTTCAAAGGGTGTATATTAGTTACTTAGCTGTTTCTATGATAAAACATCATGACCAAGGCAACTTATAAAAGGAAGATTTTATTGGGGTTATGGTTCCAGAGGAACAGGAGTCCATCATGGTGGGAACTCAATGGCAGGAAGTAGCTGGAGCAGGTGGCTAGGTGTCATATCTTTAAGCAGGTACAGGAATTGGAGAGCCAGACTGGAAGTGGGCAAGCTGTCCTCAGTGGCATGCTTCCTCCAGCATGGCTACATCTCCTAAAGATTTCATGACCCTCTGCAAACAGTGCCATGAATTGGAGACCAAGTGTCCAAATACTTGGTGCCTATTGGGGACATTCTCATTTTAACCAACACAGAGTACCGATTGCATTTGCCAGGTCATGACCAGTTTAGCTAAGAGTGTTGTGTGTGCCAAATTATTTTAAGTTCCATAGGCTGGTGTGAGGCAGGAGAAGAGACATTTATCCTGTTGGTTTCATTTTACTTTGAGAAGAGAAGGCTTTTAGAATAAGTGGTCTTTCAAGAAGATGGGAAGAATAATCCTTGGCAGGAGACTATTGTGGGTGAAGAGCTTTGCACAAGCACATGAGAAGCTTGGCTGGTTGAACAGGGTCCAGGAGAGCAACAGTCCATGTATGTGGACTGCAGCAGCCAAATAAATCTTGGGGGAGAGGCATAAGATCTTTTTAGATTATTAAGGAATTTGCTCACGATGGTGGTGGTAGGGTTTATCATGTTGTTATTTTCGTTTCTAATCTTCTTACCAAAAAGAAATTCAGAGAATTCTGGTACAGTTATTTCTTTTATTAGTCACTTGACTACTTCTTTTTTTC
>NW_008338998.1:1752299-1793564 GCF_000622305.1 Nannospalax galili | reverse complement strand
TCATTTTCCCAGTTCTATGCTGGGTTACTATCTGGGAGTCCCTTTGGCCACCCTGGCCAACAACTCAAAAGATGGTATCTCCTATCTGGCATTGTTTCTTGTTATGCAGCCTTTAGCTATGCATATGGACTCTTTAAAAATTACATCAGCCCCTTTAATCTTTGGTTATACTTTCCTTTTGGGTGTTTAAGGCCATACAGTTGGTCCAGATAAACCAGTTTATTTTTACTCTTAAGGTCTTTTGAGGATCTGTTCCTCAGGGGTCACATGGGCTTGGGAGGAGGCTCTAGCTCCTTTCTTTTACCAGTTCCACCTATGTAAAGATAAGTCAAAAGTCCTGCTTGATCATGGTTGGCTTCTCTTGGAAGCATAGAGGAAATGATTCCTCCATGTTGACCCTCCTCTTTGTAGACTGGACACTTGTTCAAGTCCATCTGGTGGGGTCTCCTTGGCCTCCTTGATCAAGAGGACGGGTGACCCACCACCATTACAGGACATTTTGAGAGATGCTCATAGTCCCCTGGAATTAGTCAAGGGCAAGGAGCAAAAACTGTTCTTTATGTCCCTCTGACCAAAGTATTATAGGCATCAAAGTATGTCTGTTAAAGATCCAAGAAGGTTAGTTCCACCGGTCTGGTACTTTTAATTGCTGTGTGTCATGTAGATAAATCTTGGGCAAACACCAGTTGTTCTCAGATAAACCTTACCTAGACATGTATTTCTTGATCTGCTATGTATAAGTTGTCAGTAGTTTGTTGGAGTAATATGGTTCCCTCTGGTTTTTAAAACCAGCTAGGCATTATTTATCTCTCACATTGTCTCACCCCTCCCTCATGGTTTTCCCACTTAAGGTCCCCCCATATAAAATTAAAAGAGAGAACTGGAAGCTTAGACGAACCACCCTTTCATGCCCCAAAAGTAAACCACAAAGACACACAAAGTTCACAAAAAGAAGCAGGTTCCTTGTATACCCTTCCCTCCCCACTCCCTTAAACCAACCCAATTTTTATCCATATCTCTCTTACTAAGGCCTGTTTCCTATTGCTCTCTTTCAGGTTCTTTCTTTTCCTTTACTTCTCTATTTCCTATCCTGGTTCCTGGTTCCTGTAGTTATGTCTGCATACATACTCACTTATCAGGGTTTGGTTCTAGGATCCACATATGAGGGAGAACGTATGTCGATATTTTTTTCTGAGTCAGTGTTACTTCATTTAGTATAACAGTTTCTAATTCCATCCATTTACCTTCAAATTTCATGATTTCATCTTTCTTTACTGCTGAGTAAAACTCCATTGTATAAAGGAACCACATTTTCATTATCCACTCGTCAATTGAGGGGCACTTAGGTTGCTTCCATCTCTTAGCTATTGTGAAAAGAGCAGCAACAA
Source organism: Nannospalax galili (assembly GCF_000622305.1). Lineage (NCBI taxonomy): Eukaryota > Metazoa > Chordata > Mammalia > Rodentia > Spalacidae > Nannospalax > Nannospalax galili. The sequence continues at coordinate 1,792,176 of NW_008338998.1, read as the reverse complement.
ACATGGGTGTACAAGTGTCTCTGCAATAAGATGAGTTCTTTGGGTATACTTCTTTTACTATGCAGAAAAACAGTGGAACTTTAGGCGTCCTGGGAATTGGAAGGCAGAAAGGGGTAAGGTAGATGATAACATCCTCCTTCCCCAGACAGGCAGTTGTGTTTAGCAGTGAGCTCCTTACAGCCCTAGCGACTGACATCATTTCCCCAGCTAAACCTTACAGTTTTCAAACTGGCAATTCAGAATGTTTGGCTCAGTGAACTTTAATGTCTGTGAAACTTAATGGAACAGTGACGGTGGGGGCAAGGCCAGGTGTTGGTCCACATTTGCACACTGCTTACTGCCTCTGAGTGCTCAGCTCAACCTCTGTGTGCACAGACACCTTCTGTGCTGTGTGTGTGAAGAAAAGAATTTGCTTAAATTCAAATAGTAGCTCATTGATTACAAGACTATAGAAGACAGATGCCAAAAATGTAGATTTTCTTAGTGTGGAAATAGCTCTCCTAAGCAGGAACATAGTCTGTGTTAGTTTGTATATAGCATATAGGGTGAGATGGAATGCCTTCAGCAAGGCAGAAGACAACATCAATATGCTTGATTCGTTTTACTACCTGTCCACATAGTATGTCTAAATATGATCAGAGCACATGCAATGGTGATAAAAGCAGTTGGAATTTCTTCTGTAAACGGTATAGAATTTTCCATTATTTGTGTAGGCCTCAAGACTTTTGTCAGCATTTTATCAATGTGCCTGCTCATCATGAATGGAGAATATGGAGCCTTCTCAATGAATATACTGCTTACTACCTGTGAGTGTTCAATTCTACTTGTGTGAAAGACACACATAAGGAGAACTTGGAGATTTCACAATAGGAGTTCGGAAGTCCAGAGTGACATTTTGAAGCTATTTTAAAAGTCTGAAGGTTGAAGTTTGGGATTATTACCAAAACGAAATCATACTCAAGAAATGAATGATTTAACCTAGCTTAGTGTGGATCTGCTAAGTTGAGAGAAAGTATCAGGCACCAAAGACTCCTACCCTCCTATGGAGCAGAGGGACCCATAAGGAAGGTGAGGCTGGAAGGGCACACAGAGCCCCCAGGTGGGTCCCTTTTGAGTGTGTACAAAGAGTGTCACAGGAGTTAGAAAACCCTGACTCATGGGTTTCTCTAGCAGGCCACAGTATTCTCACTGAGTTAACTTCCCTTGGGTCTTGGTTTCCCCATCTATAAATCAAGTGCTGGCTCTAAGTCATGTAAATCTACTGGTGCTGCTACTCCTGCAGTTCTGTTAAATGACCAGGACTGGGTGGACAGTGCAAACATAAACTACTGTTAAGTGAAGGAGTCAATCACCATGGAAGCCCACTTCCAACTCTAATCACAAACAAAAAACAATGGGGAGGCTAGGCTTGATTTCCACAGCACATCATCTAGATTATTTTCTGTGTCTTGTCTCTGTGGTACACTAGCTGGCCAGAGGAGTGACCAACCAGAGAGCCTCCATGTGAATGCAAAGTGTATAAGTCCTGCATTCTCAAAATTTGTCTCTTTAATTTTTTTAAAAATTATTTATATTTTGTGTGTATGAGTGTTATGCCTGCATATGTGAGTGCACCCATGTCATGCAATGCCCTCAGAGAACAGAAGAGAGCATCAGATCCCCTGGAACTAGAGTTAGGGATGGTTGTTAGCCACCATGTGGGTGCTGGATTCAAATCTGGGTCTTCTGCAAGAACAACCAGTGCTCTTAACCACTGAGCCATCTCTTCAGACCCTCAAATTTTGTCTTTTAAAATTGTTGAACATCAGGGCTAGAGAAATGTCTCAGCAGGTAAGACCACTGGCTGCTCTTGCAGAGGACCAGGGTTTGAGTCCCAGTACCCACATGTCGGCTAACAACTGTCCCTATCTCCAGTTCCAGGGGAATCTGACACCCTCTTCTGCCTTCCATAGGCATTGCATGGTAGGGGTGCACTTATATGCATAGAGACAATATACTCATATACATAAAATAAAAATAATAAATATTTAAAAAGTTGAACAAAAATAAAGCCTACTGCTAGTTGAGAATAATGAAAATTACATTTATCTGAAGCTATTAGGACTGAAATCCTAGACAACAGAGATTCAAGTGATCTCAGAACTGTACTCTGAGATTTACAAAATAGTAGCTACATTTATCTCTCTAAATCCCAGGGAGGTTGACAGTTACATCACTTGCTCGAAGATATTATATTAGTGCTGGTTAAAATTAATGTATCTTATAAAAAGGGCTTACAATGTAGTCTCATGCAGTGAGGGGTTAGGTATGAGTCCCACTATGCTGGTCAACAGTTAGCAAAGGTTAACCATATTGAGCAGTGTTCAGTGGTGTACACCTTTAATCCAGTTCCTTGGGAGGCATTCATGTGGAGCCCTGTGAGATCAAGGTCAGCCTCCTCTACATAGAGAGTTCCAGGCCACCTGGGGCTGCAAGGCGAATCTGTCTCAAACAAACAAACAATAAATAAACAAACAAAGTTTAACCATGTTTTGAAGGCCAACTGTCACTGGAGGTGGCCTTGTTGCAGACCATACAAAAAGTTTAGCTGAAGAAGCTTGTGACCTTTTGAACAGTGGCCTCCTGATTGTAAGTACCATGGACCAATGCTCCATTTTGGTTCTTTTTCTCTTGATATGAAGATGCAGCTCAGTGACCTAGAGAAGTCTATGTCAAAACATGCAAGCTTCCATTCTGTTGGGTAGTTCTGCAGTGCCCAAATCCTTTTAGAGGGAGCCCTTTGGCTCAGGCTGCTACCCAGCCCAGCATAATGGGACCCAGCCCATTTACTAGCTTTCCAGGCTACTCTGTTGAGCTTCCAGTGTCATGTTGGACAATCTGGGAGACAAAGCAAGCTATCTGAACAAGGAAAATGAAATGTGTGAAATTGCACAGTATAAGATGCATAAGCTCCTTTGAGTTGGCTTGCATCTACAAGGTGGTCATTACAAATCAGACTGCATCTGAATGTGAAGAATGCAAAACTCTTTTCCAAATGATAGTGAATAGATGGAAAAATGAGTTAGGGTAGAGCAATTCAGAAAAATGGCTTCTGATAGCATTCAGTAGCATTCATGGAACAAGTGCTCTGGGTCACCTCTTTTGATGGTTTTGATGTTTCTACTAAGTCTTCTAGAAGCATGGGCCAGGCAACTGAAAACTGCTAGCTTTCTTGGTGCCTGGGCTGGCTCAGTTTGGAGCCTCACATGATGACTGGTGGTGCCCTGCAGGGGTTCCTGGGTGTTTGCAGTGGGCTTTGTTTTCTTTTTTTTTTCATGGTGTCTCCATGTCAGGAAAACCAGAGAAGAAAAAAAAGTCCTTTCTCCCCTTGACAGTACTTAGCTGGAACATTCTCCTGTAGTAGTAAAAGACAGATAAGGAAAACAGAAGTTGAAGAGCATGCGTATCCCATGCATCCCCCGGGAGATGCTTAGAGAAGTGGCTGTCTCAAGCACTGTTCCTCATACCAGAATTCAGGCTTGTATCTCCACTTAAAATCAAAGAAAGAGGTAGGGGAGGCAGTTGAAGGGAGGTGACCTGGAAAGCAGGCAAACAAGGGTGAGGTTTATTCTCTTCTGGGGTTTTGAGCCCTCTTCTTTCCTGCTGCAGAGAGGGAGACACCCCTATAAATGGAGATTTCCCTTAGGAAAGAATCATTGCTGCTATGTCGAGAGCATCTCATGTGTCTGTGGTTCCTTAAAATAACTACTCAAAAATCATCCCCACATCAAAGATAACTGTTCTGGTACCCCAGAGGAGGCTCTGTCCCTTTGGTCCCTGACCCTACTTTAGACACTTAGACTGTGGGGTCTCCCCATAGATGCTGCTAGGGGCCAAAGGAGAAGAGAGTGACTGACTTCTTGATGATGGAAGATATGGCATTTACTTGCATTTGAAAAGTTGAGGCATTTCCTGTTCAGTAGAGTCTACCTTGAGTCTACCTTGGAGTGTAAATTTTTGAATATTTTTTGATAAAAGAGAATCTTGGAGTAGCCACATGGCATGATTCACTGAATTTAGGGCTTCCATGTTGTGATATTTACATTTTATCATTATTCCTCAGGTCTTGCTCCAAGTTCTAGTTTACTTTCCATTTTAAGGAGCCTTTCTTCCATTTGATGTAACTGGATGATCCTATGGGAATGTGTACTTGACTGACTGTGGAGTGTTTGTAAAGGTTTCAAAAGTAGTAATGTAACAGTTCATGAACCAGAGAATCCGTAGGATTCCTGAGAGAAAATATTCATGGTTTAAGAAAAATATGATGCCTTTGATGGGAAGTGTCTCAGAGATTGAAAGTTAGTAATGTTTGAAAATATCTCTCTGGGTGTCACAGTATTGTGGAGAGAGATTCTAGATCTCTTCGTCCTGTCATTGAATTTCCATCACTCTACAATTTTCAAGTCAGATTCTACCATACTTTGTGGTTAAAGTAATGATTACCAGTCAGGGGAGAAATACTGACCAATGGCAGTGGACACGGAAAACAGGTAGTACAGATGCTGAAGACAGTCTTGGGAATTTCCACTTTGGTTATAATGTTCAACTGTTGGGTTCATGTTCACATTTAGCCCTCTTTCTTTCTTTTCTTTTTCTTTTGAAGCAGGGTTTCCCTGTAGCCTCAGCTGGCCTAGCAATCATTACATCGACCAGGCTCACCTTGATCTTACAGAGTTCTGCCTGCCTCTATCTCCTGAGGCTGAGAATTAAAGGTATGCTCCACCATGCCCAGCATCATTTAGCCCTTTTATTCCCCTTCTGTCTCTGGTACCTTGAACCCTGAACTGTCTTATGAATTTCATAATTGGGACTAGCCATCCTGACAGCAGCTACATTGAGATGGACAACCTGATGTATTTCATGTCAGAAATAGTTGTCGATATGGGGTTATAGGACACAACACAAAGAGCAGCATGTTATACCTTGAGGTATTTAAAAACTCTGTTTGAATGAGTATCTGTTGCCCTGTGCTGTCAGTCATCAGAAGATGAATATTTGGAACTTAGCTTTTACACACGGATGTTGCTCAACAAAGCATGGCAAAATGTGAATGAAATTTAAATATTAACAGCTTTATAATGACTGACAATAGTTTTAACCATAGTGCCACGCGTTTTCATATAGTGATTTCATGCTGATTTGAAGTGCGAAATGAAACCAATCTTATTCTACTTGTGGGAGTTTTTTCAAAGACTGGCATACCTGTCGGTGTGTGTGGGGTTTTCTGGATTGTTTCTTGCTCCTTAGCTGGTCCTTCATCTGTGCAGCAAACATTTGTGGTCTCCTTCCATGTACCTGCCCCTTTGCTAAGGGCCTTGTGTGTAGAATAAGACCAGAGAGCTTTTGATGCTGTTGAGGGTCCAGCAGAAACACCACAGTTGAGCCTGATTCATCTGTTCCCCTTCGGAGCTGAGTGTGGTACCTACAAGTAGATATGGAAAGAGATACTCACCAGGTAGGGAGGTGGAGGAAGAACCTGGTGCAGGGGGAAGGAAAGAGAATCTCAGGCAGAGCAAAGAGCTTGCCTAGCTTATGGGGCTGCAGGGGTGGAGGGCTGACTGCTGAGAATTGTGGGTGGTACAGGAAGAGGCAGATTGATGAGGTGGGTTAGACCTGGTCACATCAGGCTTGCAAGCTGTGCCCAGGGTCCTAAACCTCAGGTGTCTAGAAGCACTGAGGAGGAATAGGATGAAATTGGCAGTTTTGAAAAATCCTACAGACTGTTTCATGGAGACTGACAGATGGTAAATGCTGTTCTGAAATTTGAGGTAGCTGCAAACATCCAAAGATTCCTCTCAGGGAAATAAGATAGATTGTTTCTAGCTGCTCTTCAGCTGGAGAGTGTCATGGATTAGCACACTAGTCGAGACAAAAGCTTATTGAGCATCATGTTAATCCTTAACTTGTAGGCCAAATGTTGTGCAATGTTAGCGTGGCTTTCTTCTATTAATAAATGTATGCAACGAAACTGTTATGAGTTGTCTTTGGTAATTCTTGTTTTGGACTAGGTCTTTAGAGGAACTTAGTGATTCTTTAAAAAAAATATTTTTATTTGTAGGACCAAGAACTTCCAGAAAAGATCATCAGACAAAATGCTGTCATAGATAGGTTATTACAGGACAATTTCAGGCTGTTGTTTTGATTTTCTAAAGTGGCTAAAGGGGAAGGTTGGAATAGAATCAGAGATGGAATGGTTGTAGAAATGCATAGGCTTTGCACAACTGAGAACTCTGCATTTGGAATGATTAACAAGGGTAACTGGCCTCAGAGGGTCTAAGGAATCTCTGTCTTTGGTCTAAGAGTATATGGCTTTAGAATGTGTGTCTGTGCTTGCGGCAATCTCATAGGTGCTTGCTGAGCTTTGCTAGTAAAACTAATCAAATGCAAGAATAAGATCCATCCCTGCTTGTCAGAAGTGTCTGCCAAACAGGGAGGAAGGAAAGGTCATGGCCTGGGAAAGTGAAATAAGGACCCAAGCAGAAGCAAGAAGCATGCATGACATATTCAGACAGAGAAAGAGCGAGTTGGGGGGAGGCAGCAAAGACAATCTCCCATGCAATGAACAGATCTGAAAGGCCGCATTAAAAAATATAAGAGTTCTAGTGTTGAACAGACCTTACTGAGTAGAAATCATTTAGCAGGGGAGAGTTTGGGGTGGCATCTTATTTGGAAGCTTAAGCCCCAATCTCCTGTGGCATTTGGAAGTGATGTTTTGAGAAGGCATTTAGGATTAGATAAAGTTATGAGTGTAGAGTCTCAGGATGGCATTAGGAGGAAGGACTAGATCTTAGGCAGACCTGACTCACCATGTGGTCACCTCCCTCATGTTGTGATGCATCATGATGGCCCTACCAGATGTCTAGCAAATGCAAGTGCCATGCTTTTGAACTTCCAGCCTGTAGAACTCTTGTTCTTTACAAATTACCTGGTCGATGGTGTTCAGTTATAGCAAGAGAAACCCAGCTATATGAGCATTTCCTGGAATCCACAGTGTATCTGATAGGATGATTTGTGAGTAGTTAGAGTGCTAGAGTGGTTAGCTCCACCTTGTCCTATAGTGCCCAGTCTTTGAGGATTAGAAGTGCAGAAGTGAAATCATCAGAGTTGACCAATCACCAGCCAGACATCATCAGAGTTGAAAGGGTCATGTGATGACTATGTTAGATGAACAGAGAGAAGAGCCAGGGAACCTAAAAATTTGGATGGGTGAGGAAATGAAGGTGAAAGTGAGAACCCATGGAGGACTCATGGGGGTGATGGAATTTGCATGTTGATGGGAGGCAGACCATGAGAAGATTGATTCAAAGCTGGAGATCAGTGGCTGGATTTGGTGTATTCCTTGGGTATTTCCCACGTTCCCTAGGCATGCATTCTCCAAGGCAGTTGTGAGGATAAATTACAATAATGTGCCATTTAAGGATAGGATAAGTCATGGAAAATGCGTTATTAGGTGATTCTGTCCTTGTATGAACATACTGCTACAACTCTGTAGGCTGTGTGATCTGAGAGGTCACTATTGTATATAAGGTTGACTGGAATGTTGCTATGTGGTACATGACCATGGCTAGTTACTGACTGGTGGAACAGAGCTAACAGATCTTAGTTACTTGTATTTGGACATCCTGCAGTACAATAGGAGGGGCTGGGAGTTGGTTTTCCAAAGCCTTTGGCCCTCTCAGTGACTGGGAGCGTGAATGTACCCTCCTCCTGCCTTGTGATAGATAAAGTTTCTTTTCTTTTTCCTTCAAAGTATTTTTATTGAATTTTTGTGCATTTCATACAAAACATCTTATGTGTATATTCCCTCCCCTATCCACACTCCCCCATAGCCCCAGACATCCTTCAGTGCAATTTCATTCACTGGGGTCTAGTCAGCCTATCTACAGTCACGCTCTTAAAGATCAGCTCTCCCTCACCCAACAGTAATCAGCTGCCAATAGTTCTTCTGCTAAGATTGGGGCCTGCTCTACTCAGTGGCAAAGAAAATCATGAAATTTCCAGGTAAATGGTTGGAACTAGAAACTGTTATACTAAGTAATACAGACTCAGAAAAACAAATGATGTATGTTGTGGATATTTTTATGGTGTTTTGAGACAAGGTCACCCTGTAGTCCCAGTTGGCTTGAAAGTAGCTAGGTAGACCAGGCTCACCTCCATCACCTACCTCTACCTCCTGATTACTGGGATTAAAGGTGTGCTCCACCACACCAGACCTAGAGACCCTTTCTTTACCACTCAGTCTGGATTTTCCCCTCTAGGCTAGCACAGCATCCTCACACATGTAACTTGGATCGGTGGGAAGAAGATGAGCAGGTTTCACTCAGTTGCTGAGAGCTGGTCCTTTAGGAGAAAAATCAATCAGAATCTTAGCATTGTGAAGATTAGGCTTTCCTGTTTACTTCCCATGAATTGGGATATCGATCCACAGATGCGTAGCCCCCACTGCATGTGTTTGATTAGGAGGTATGGGAATTCCTACAGGCTCAGCTTGCCATTCAACTGAAAACTGACCTCTGTTTCCACAATAGCTTGTGTTCTTACTATGGCCTGTTCCCTGTGTGTATTAGTTTTTGTGCCTGGAAAATGTAGCAAGAATATAACTTTCAGTGCAAGCTATAGAATGCTAAGATCACATGCCCGCTATTATGAGTGTATTGCAGTAAGGAGTACCCCATGCCAGGCCACGATGCTTTAATAGTTTATTAAAGCAACCATTTTACAAATGGTGGTGGAGGACTTGTGCACTGAGCACAGCAGACTAATCTGCTTACTGTGAGGGTTTCACATCACCACAGGACCAATCCTCCAGCCTCATGTACACGGAAATATCTAGTACTTTACTGCTTCTATTTTTATCTCAAAAGCATATTCCGTGAGTTCAGTATTGGTTAAGAGAATTATGTTGATAAATGGCCCCTATTTCATAATGTGTTTGGCATAAACACCAAATGCTGTCATACCCATCTAGTTCCTGACTTGACACTTCAGAACTTACTGTCACAATTGGGCATCTCTGTGAAAGTCTTATTCCGTTCTGTGGGATCTTCTGGAGTATAACACATCCCACACACAGCTGCAGGGAAGAAACATTCCCTGCTAAATATCCTAACTATTGCTCTCTCCCCTTCTTGGTTCTTAAAGAGGCTTCTGAGAACCTCCCAGGCTCGTAGATGACTTTGCAGGAGAATGGTGGATTGAAACCATTTCTTTTTTGTCTTCTTTTTTTTTTTTTTTTTTTGGCTTCTTTAATAACCATCCCCAGCACCCCTCCCACTCTGTCCCCTTCCACCATGTTCACTAAAGGGAAGACTGTGAAAGCTTGCTGGTCGGGAGAGGCTCACACATATCCCATCCCCAGGGTCACTCCACTGTCCTCAAGGGCCTTCCCATCCCCCTGTGCTCTCTCCATGCTGTTTGCACATGTACATTTACAGAAAAGACATTTTGCTTTTGTATATGACTACCAGGTAGCTAGGTGAGTTTCCTCAGCTACCTTTTGGGAATATGTTTTATCATCTTGAATCAGGTGATGGCTCTTTTATTCTATTCTTGGTATGTCCTCTAAGAAATTACCACTTCATGTGGACTTCATATATGTCCCCAAGTCATGTTTGTCCAACTTCTGTGAAGCAAGAATAGCGCCCCCCCAAAAAAAGTAATAGTCCAAAGATATGTGCTAGTGATAATAGTACCAGTTATTGTATTTCAGGCATTGTAGCAAGATATCTGCTTGTCTCTATGCTTGTCGTCTAAAGGCTATGACTATTCCAAAGCTCTTTGTAGAAGTGAAGCAGAACATTGGAGGGGGATGGGTGCTATGTAAATGGCTGAAAAGCACACAGCCAGGTAACTCATATACCCCCTTGGCTAATCTTTCTGGGTATTAGAACAGAATAGCAGGTCCGCACACCTTACCTTTGTGCCTGCTGCTGGCATGTGTTAGAACTTCCTTCTGGGCCACAATTCCTGTAACTCAGTTTCCGCTGCCCTTCCACAGTGAGCTGACCTCCAGATGGCCCTTCCCTCTTCATTTCACCACCTGCACCACTTGTCTCTGATCTAGACTTCTATAGGACTGCTTTTCCCCTCCTTGGCCTTCCCACCTGTTTAATAGTTTGCTGGGGCTGCAGCATCTCTGCTCTGAAGGACAAGGTGACTTGAGTGACCCTTGATAGCTGCCCACTTGCACCTGAGCTTATGCAGTTAGTGCTCAGGTCAGAGCTGGAGCATGCTCTTCTCCCACTTCATGGATGAAACCTGAGTGGTATCACCTTTCCCAGAGCCTACACTCTGTCACTCACCTGCTCCAGAGTCAGTTCTTCTTTGAGTTAACCAAGAACTCCTTAAAGGCTCTGATGGCAGGGCTTATGATGTATGGTTCTTCCCCTTCCCCTCAGACCCCAGTCCCCTGGGAGGAGGTCATCTTGGGGCTCTTCTGCAGCCACATTCTTGAAGCAACAGAACATTCCAGGCCAGCAGAGATGCCTAATTTCACAAGATGACTCAGCCACCAGTGTCCGTGGTCAGGCCTCTATATCCTCTCTCCTCTGTAGCCACTCATTCCCTTCCCCACTTGTCCTGCTCAGAATATTGCAGCCCTCTCTGTCCCTGTCTGTGTTCTCCAGACAGTCTTACAACCTGCACCATGAAAACATAAGAAGGTTTCAGTGGGGCTTCCTCGGGTATGCCTCTGGCCACCTACCTCTGCAAGCATGCTTCCACCCCGGGGCTTCCTTCTCACTGCTTGCCACCCTGGCGGCTTTTACAAACTGAGAACACCACCACCAAACCAGAGGCAGGAGGACTCTCATCCTATCCTTGTTCTGGCCTTTGGTACAGTTCATCTCCACCAGCCGAGCCCAGCTTTTAAAACCCTGCCCTTTTCTCTTCCCCTATGAGATCCCTTGAATTCCATGGGGCCTCTCCTTCCTTCCAGCAGGCCCTTTCCACCTGCCTTTCCTGTACCTCAGAATGGTGTGATATATATTTTTTAATTTTCATATTTTTAAAAATATTTTATTTTTATTATTTTATGTGTATGATTGTATTGCCTGCATGTATGTGAGGGAACTGGAGTTAAGGATGGTTCGTAGCCACCATGTGGGTGCTGGGAATTGAACCTGGGTCCTCTACAAGAGCAGTTAGTGCTCTTAACTGCTGAGCCATCTCTCCAGTCCCTATTTATTTATGTTTTTAAAAATTATTTAATAACCACATGATTAGAAGAAGCATTTCATTACAACAGCATTGACATATTCAATAACGATTTCCAGAGCTAAGATACATCTCCTCCAAAATTGGCTGTAAATTTTTAGGTTTACACTTGAATTAATACAGTTACACAATATTGTACTCAGTATAAACCCTATAAGACATAATTATCTCAACCCTCCATATACTGTTTCATACAGAAAAACTCATTTTTAATGCTACTAACACTTAGATGTTTACACATGTGTCTCTAATCTCTATGAATCTGATTATTACTACTCACCATTGGTTACTTTCTGAGATCCACCTGAGAATGGATATAAAATCATTGGATAGATTTCAAAGGTAATGTATTTCATGTCTACTAATTAACATGGAGCAAATTTTTATGCTTCTTCCTCAAATATAACTCATTTTTTAAAATTTGTTGATTTTTTTGTGTGTGTATTTCATACAGAACATCCCAAACAATCTTATTCATCTATGTACCCACATCTCAAATGGCACCCTCCCATAGTCTCCTCCCATCCACCACTGGAGCCCATATACTCTGTTATCCCTATTAATGTCCACTATGTTGTCGGCACCCCCAGCTGTTCTCCAGTGCTTGTCCATCTGCTGAATCTAGTCAGCCTACTAGAGTTCCTTGTTTTAGAAAGATCAGCTCTTCATCATCTAGTAGCAATCAGTTGCCAATATTCCTTTAGATAAGATTACGGTCTGCTGTTCATTTTCCCAGTTCTATGCTGAGTTACTGTCTGGGAGTCTCTTGGGCCACTCTGGCCAACAATTCAAAGGAAGGTATCTCCTGTCTGGCATTGTTTCTTGTTATGTAGCTTTTAGCTATACACATGGACTCTTAAAGAATTATATCGATCCCTTTAATCTTTGGTTATACTTTCCTTTTGGGTGTTTAAGACCTTACAGTTGGCCCAGATAAACCAATTTATTTTTACTCTTAAGGCCGTTTGAGGATCTGTTCTCAGGGGTCACATGGGCTTGGGAGGAGCCCCTGGCTTCTTTCTTTTACCAGTTCTATCTATGTGAAGATAAGTCAAAGGTCCTGCTCAACCATGGCTGGCTTCACTTGGAAGCATGGAGGAAATGTTTCTTCTGTGTTGACCTCCTCTTTGTAGACTGAACACTGGTTCAAGTCCATCTGGTGGGGTCTGCATGGCCTCCTTGATCAAGAAGCCAGGTGACACACCACAGTTACAGGACATTTTGAGAGATGCTTGTAGTCCCCTGGAGCTTAGTCGACCTAGGAGGGCAAGTAGCAAAAACTGTCCTTTGTGTCCCTTTGACCAAATTAGTATAGGCTTCAGAGTATTGCTGTTAGACATCCAAGAAGGTTAGTTCCACCAGCCTGGTACTTTTAATTACCATGTGTTATGTAGGTAAAGCTTGGGCAAAGACCAAATATTTTCAGATAAACCTTGCCTAGACATGTATTATATTCCTTGAGCTAGTTGTATGTATAATTTGTCAGTAGGTTGTTTAATTAATATGGTTCCCTCTGGTTTTATAAACTAGCTAGGCATTATTTATCTATCGCATTGTCTGACCCTTCCACCGTGGTTTCCCCTGTGGTCAGCTTTCTCTGAGTCTTAACTCTTTTCCCCTGCCAACTCCCTCAGCATTGCTCCAGCCTCCATATGTGGTCTGTACTGTTGGACAGTCTATGATGGTCTGAAAGTGGTTAGCCTTCTCCCTGTCTGCCCAAGGTCAGTGTGTGAACATAGTGACCTGACCTCTGCTTTCACTCCACTTGCTCCTCCTCTTCACCTGCCCACAGGTAACAGTACTAACGTGGAAGGCAAGCTGCTGCTACTTCTCCAGAGTGTTCAATTTGCATGCCAAATGGCCACTAGGACTTTTGAACATTGCAAATGTGCAGTGCCTACAACACTCCATTGGCTCCTAGCTCACTTGTCTCTGTAGTCCTTGTCAAAATCCTGCAGAGACTGCCTGCTCCATCTGCACAGCTTGTCCTCTCTCATGGTTCCTGCCAACCCCAGGCTCACCCACAGCTTCGTTGTCTCCATCTGGACCTATATAACTGGCCTCATTGAGTCTCCACATTTCCCTTCTCCTCGCCCAGCAGCTAGAGTGAGCACTGAAAATCATATATTTTCTTCCCTTTTCACACACCTCACTCACCACTCTGTCTTTTGTTGACTCTCTGCCCACATCCCTGACCTCAACCTCTGCCAGCCTTCCCCTCAGTCTGGTACTCCAGCCTGCTAGGCTTCCTGCTACATCACATGTACACAGAGTCTACCTCTACCCCAGGGTCTTTGTGTTTCTGAGTGCGGCTTCCCAGTATGCTCTTCCCCTACTCTACACTGGCTGCTCTCCTCAGATATTCTTATATTCAAATGCTTTGTTTATCCAGTTACTATTATCTCTTACTTGGATTCAATTTTCTCTAATTGACAAGTGTCAAGGTTACAATATTTACTTTTTTATTGCTTTATATTCTCTCCCCCCTCTGAATATGATTCACCAAAGCAGGTGGCTTATGTTGCTTACTGCTGCCATGACAAAGGGAATGATTTCTCTTTTCCCCACATTTCACAGCTCACAGTGGCAGTCCTACTGTGATCATAAGCTCTGCATCCCATGGCCCAGAAGAATGTGGGGTGGCAGTGGGCATTGGGTGTGGAAGGTAATGTTGGCAAATCTAGGACAAAACCTGTCAAAATTGCTCCCATAAAACACCGTAAAATACATTTATAATTCATTTCATGACTATGAAGTGAATGAAAATTGATGAGACGTGTATCTGGTGGGGTTTATAGACTATGCAGCATTTTTCACGGAGCTATAGTATCTATGGTCCATACAATACTGTCCCAAGTATCAGGGAACGATACAGGAGAAGCATGCCATTACATGATGATGTTAGCTATTCTTCAAGAGGACCTGAGTTCAGTTCCCAGCATTCATATGACAGCTGACAACCTACCGTCACTCCAGTTCCAGGTGATCCAGCACCCCTTTTCTGGTCTCTGTGGTCTTTGTATGACATAGGTGCACTTACATACATGCAGGCAAAACACTCATACATATGAAGAAAGAGAAAAGAAACTATTATTCTTATGGTTTGAATCTTAACTATATCCCAAAGACATTGTGCTAAGGACTTGATTACCAGGCTGTGGTACTACTGGGAGCGGATGGAACCTTTAGGAGGTGCATACCAGTGAACAGAAGGGAAGTCCCTTTTGGCATGCTCTGGAGGGGACCTTAGCCCCTCCCCTTGCGTCTTGCTACCCGGTTGTGGGATGGATGTGAGCAGCTCTGCTCGTACATGCCTGACATTCTGTTTTCTACAGATCTGAGTGGTAAGGCCAGGTGGCTGTGTACTGAAACTCTTGAAACTAGCCCAATAAATCTTCCCTCCTTTAAGGTGATTATCAGATATTCTATCACAGTGATAGAAATCTCACACATCCATTAAGAAAGTGAACAGTCACCCCACTAGCTGGAAAAAGTTATTTTCAAAGTATTTATCTCATAAAAAATGTATGTCCAGAATATAGAAAGAATGCTTATAGCTCAATAATATAAATAACCTAGTTGAAAAATGGGCAAACTATTTGCAATAATATTTCCTGAAGTTTGTCAGTGCCTAATGTTGGCAGGCATGTGGAGAAGGTGGAACATGCATACATTGCTTATGGGAATGTAAAATGGTAGACACTTGGAAAATAGGCTAAGTTTTTTAATAATTTAAACACAGATTTACCATCTGACCTGGCAATTCCACTTCTAGGTATCTTCCGAGAGAAATGGAAAGAAATGCCACATAAGGACTTCTATGCATGTGTTGATAGCAGTGTTGTTCATCAGCCCCAAACTGGCAATGACTCAAATGCCCATCAGTGGATGGGTGAAGAGGCAAATGGAGCTGATCTATGCAATTTGATACTATTTGACAATGAAGGAAGTATACATGCAAAAACATTAATGTCCACAGGGATGCTGCAAAGGAAAAAAGCTAGACACAGTGGAGGGCATATTGTATGATTCCAGACACAGAGAAAGAAAATCAATATAGAGAGATGATAGATCAAAACTTGCCTCAACCTAGGGTAAAAGTGGAAAAAGACTACCAGTATGCATGATGGAACTTTTGGTGATGATGGAAATTTCTTAAACTGGGCTGTAGGAATGACAGTTGTCTGATAGCATACATGTACTAAAAATTATTGAACATTATTTTTAGAGTGGATATTTGTTTTGTGTATAAACTATACTGTATAAAAGTGAAAATTTGTATGCTTCTGTTCTCTTTGTTAAAAAAAATGTATTTTTATTTGATGTGTATGAGTGCATTGCCTGCATGTATGTAAGCGTACCCATGTCCTGCAGTGCCCATGGAAGTCGGAAGTGGATGACTGATTCCCCTGGGACTGTAGTTACCCATAGTTCTTAATAGCCATGTGAGTGCTGGGAATTGAACCTGGGTTCTCTGCAAGAGCAACCAGCATTTGCAACTTCTGAGCCATCTCTCCAGCCCTGTTTCTGTTCTCTTTTAAAAGAATAAGTAATGTTTTAATTTTACTTAGCAATACCAAAAAATATCAAAATATATAACAATAATGATAGCAACAGGTAACACATGCCAACATATGGGTTGTCTGTTTAACTGGTGTTATAGTTTATGTTTCAATGTTGTTCCAGAGTCCTGTATGCTAAAGTTTTGGATGCTGACCTGTGGTACTGTTGGGAGGCAATGGAATCGAGGGAGTGGGCTTAGTGGAAGGAAGTGATGTCATGCTGGGCACCCTCATCCTTCCTAAGTTTCACTTCCTTCTTTGAAGTTGGTTGTCTCTGGTGTTTTTTCACAATGGCAAAAAGCTCACAGTACTTTCTTGATCCTACTGACTGGCATATGAAATAGGCACTCTCTTCCTCATTCTGAGGCAGGGGTGTTGGGGTATAGAAAAGCTAGTTGTAACATTTTCTCAAGGTCACAGAACCTGTTGTTGGCAGAGTCAGTATTAGAACTTTGACAGACTAGTCTATTTAGGGTGGAAACACAGGATGTTCTCTTCTACCTCAGGGCGTTTGTATACACTGTTTTCTCTTTAGAAATGTTCTTGCAGTATCTCCTCTTTGAAATAAGCCCTGCTCATTTTGGAGTGCAGCTTTATGTCTGTTCCTGGGGACATTCTTTCCTTTCATCCTCATGTGGTGCCCCAGTGTCCAGACTTTTCCCAGTCAGCCATCATTGGTGCTCATGCCCTCATTCCGCCATTGCTGCTGACCCAGGCAAGGATGGTGCTGTGCTCACACCTCCCTGCTTTGCTGCTGCGCTCTGCCTATAACCTCTTAAGCATCTTTGCCTTGCACTTCCTGATTGGAGCCTGTGTTGAGTAAAAAGGAAGCTCAGTGGCAGTTAGTGAATTTGGTCTGTGGGTCCTTTTCTTTTTGCATTATCCTTTCTTAGGGAGCCAGTCAGGACATGGCATGTGACACACACTTACTGAAGGCACCTGTCATGCTAAACAATCTGTCATCCTCTTTATTTAGATTAAAACTCTAGAAGAACTCTGGCATCTTTTTTATGAACAGCTCTAGGAAAACTGCTATTCTAAGTATTTTCTTGGAATTCTAATGGAGTCATAGATTCTATCATTTACTGGTATATTCCCCCCACCCCCAGTTTGCTTGCTGTTCATCCATGCAGTATAATTTTTCATTAAGTTGAAATTCTTTCTGCAGTTGCCCCAAACTATCTACTTGCGAATCTAAGGCACAGTCATCACACTGTATAAGTTGGGAGTCCCTTGTAGCAATTGACTTCTTCATTACGTGTGCCACTCCTTCATGTGGCTGTCTCGCACATCTCAGATGCTCTGTTTCCCATCATGAATGTGTGCTTTTCCCCCGGACATCACCTGAGATGGAAACTCAGTCTCAGTCTGAGTCTTTTGCTCTTCCTCAGAGTGACTCTGTTGCTTAGATATTTCTGAAGTCTCTAACCTGTGTCAGTCCTAATTGTTACTTTGTTTTCAGGAGAAACAGGGACTGAAGCCAGGGCATTGTGTGTGTTAAGCAAGTACGCTGAGACTGAGCCACACCCCAGGCAGTGCCACAGTCTTAATCCAGTATCTTCCATTTCTTACTTGCCCTTTGGTAATCATTTCCCAGTTGCTTTTACCCTTTTTGATGTTGTCATACATTATCCATGCTGATATTTTCCCACTAACCTTACTCTGTCCTCCTCCAGAAGTTTATGAACTCAGATCAAAACCTCCAAAACCATGTGCTAATGGACTTGAATGTGGAGCTGAGGGAATAATTAAGTTAGATGTGGTCATGAGTTTAGGACCTCCATGGCATTTGTGACTTTGTAAGTAGAGGATTAGAGAGCTGTCTCAGTGCTCTGAAACAAGAGGGCCTGAGTTAAAATCTCCAGCACACATAAAAGCAGGGCATGGCCAAATATGTGTATAACCATAGCATCGGGAGTATGGAGGCAGATGAATCCTGGGAACTCACTGGTCAGGACACCTAGCTGAAACAGCAAGCTTCATGTCCAGTGAGAGATGAGGTCTCCAACAATAAGGGGGAGAGTGATAAAGGAAGACAACTGATGTTTTCCTTTGGCTTCTGCATGTGTGTATACCTATATATACACATGTGCTCTATGTACAGCACGCCCCTCCTCACCACACAGCCATACAAGAAAAAGAAAAAAAAGAAGAGGGTAAGAGACTTGAACCAGCATCCACGTGCTTGCTCTGTCTTGCCATTTTATGTCCTCTTTCAAGTTAGGATGCAGCAAAACACTCCCACCAGACGTTGGTGCTATGCTGGTGGACTTACAGACTCCACAACTGTGGACTAAATAAACCTCTATTGTTTATCAAGTACGTAGTCACAGGTATTTTCTTAGAACAATAGAAAGAGCACTAAGACACAAACACCCAGAAAGTAGTAGGAACACATCTGTTCTAATGCACCTGTCCCTAACTATAAATCTCACCCATGGTTTTTAGTGCAGATGCTCTGCTCTCCATGAAACCTGTCTGATATAGATACTTTCTCTGCTAGAATTACACAGCATCTGGCACATTTTGTTAAACTATCCTATGTGTATAACTGTGCATTTTTTTTACTTCTCCTTTTTGGAAATGTGGGTGCGTCTTAAGGTGGAAACCACATTTGCACCTTTCTTGGTATTTCCAGTGTTTATTGGATTCATCAGTGGGTAGTCGCACAGCTTCAGCTCTGCTTCTTGAATGTGAATCTTCATTCCCATGCAAACTTTCCACCCCCAGCTCCGCTCCCCATGACTCATTTAGGGTAAAGGAAGATGGGTAGGATGCTGTCATTTGGGACTTAAATTCCTTCCAAAGCACATGTATTGGGCTTGGTTCCCTAGCTTGGCACTCCTGGGAGGTGGTAAAACCTTTAGCAGATGAGGCCTGATGGGAAATCTTTATGTCACTAGGGCATGCTCCCAAGAATTATGGGACCCCAGGCTCTTCCCTGCTTCTTGTGGTATCTGGCACATGGTGAATGGCTTTGCCCTGCTATGTGCTTCTGTCATGATGTGATTTGCCTTGCCATAGGCCCACAGGCAATAAGGACAATTGATCATGAATTGAAACTTCCATAATGTAAGCCACAATAAATCCTTTTGCTTATAAACTATCTCAAGTACTTGTCATCTTATAGAAAGTTGACTAACATGCCTTCCAAATTTTTACCTCTGTCTCCTGGACTTGCTAAGGTCAAGGATGATGGTGGAAGGCTAAGAATCCCTTCTATTTTCTTTTCTTTTTTTTTTCAGTCTTTTTGAGATAGGGTCTCCCTGTAGCCCAAGCTGACCTGGAACTCGCTATGTAGACTAGGCTGGCCTTGAACTCACAGAGATCCACCTGCCTCTGCCTCCTGAGTGATGGGATTAAAGGCATATGCCACCACACTAGGCAAATCCATTCTATTTTCATGTAGAGGTCTGTAGACAGACGCAGGTATAATCTAAACTGAATCTTTGTTGATCTGCCAGGCAGTATATTCCACTGGTGCAACAGTGGCGTGACTTTTATCTGGGTAACCAACTGCTTTACGATTGGATTTGAGACCCACTGCAACAGGAAGGAATGGTACCTGCTTACTGTCCCTATGTCAGAAGCCCATATCTTGGGAGCTTGTGAGATCAAGGTCCTAGGTGGTACCTAGTACTATTATTTTACTAAAGTGGACCTGGTATCAAACTGCCTTCTGAATAGTTATGTTTATCCTCATAGGTCAGTACTGCTCTCAAGCTTATGCAGAATAGCTTCTGTTTGTAGTGGACAGTGGTAAATACAGAAGCTCATAACCTGTTGAAATGTTCAGAATAAGTGCTTGTTGAGTGCTCAGGCCCAAATGGAACATCTATATATCTCAGCCTTCCTCCAAGGCTCAGGAGAAATCATAGAAGAGGAGGCAGAAAGGATGTCAGAGCTGGAGGATGGGAAGGAGGCCTGTGAAACACTGTCCTTTGGATGTGACATGGCTGCTGTAGCCGTGAAGTCACAGCAGCTGTGGTCCCTGAGAAGACCTACACATGACTGAGCCCATGAACATTCCAGGATGGATGGCGCAGAGGGACTCATAAGACCCCGTGCATCTCTGAACTACATAGGCAATTAATGGTTGCTGGGGAGAGAGAGACATATTCCTTTGTGGTGTAGTCACTGCTAAGTTGCTTTTGCTCAAGGGAATCACACAACCCCCTCATGTCATGCAAGCAACTCTAGTTAAATGGGGCAGACATGGCGCACACACACGCGCGCACACACACACACACACACACACACACACACACACACAAATACATACATAGAGACATGAAAGTAGGAGATGGGGGCTTGCCAGGAAGAAGAGTGAGTTCAGCAGGAGAGGGAATAGTGATGCAAGGATAAAAGAGATGAATATGATCAAAGTACATCACACATCTCTATGCAATTCAGAAAGGAGACATTGTTCAAAAAGCTGAAAGTCGGGGCTGAGGAGATGGCTCATCAGTTAAGAGCACTGAGTGCACCTGCAGAGTACCTGGATTCAATTCCCAGTATCCACATGGCAGCTAACAACCATTTGTAACTCCAGTTCCAGGGTATCTGACTCCCTCTTCTGACCTTCTTGAGCATTGCATGACAGAAGTGCACCTACCTACATGCAGGCGATACACTCATACACATAAAATAAAAATAATAATAATTTTTTTTGTCTTTTTGAGACAGGGTCTCCCTGTAGCCCCAGCTGTCCTAGAACTCACTATGTAGATCAGGCTGGCCTTGGACTAACAAAGATCTGCCTGTCTCTGCCTCCCAAGTGCTGGGATTAAAGGTGTGCGCCACCGCGCCTGGCCTATAAAATATTTTATTAAAAGCTGATAATATCCTGAACCCAGTCAGAGCCTGGTAAGGGCAATTGAGTCCTGTGTTCTTGAGATGAGAAATTGTTACTGACAGAGGTGACTGTGAGTATATCATGAAAATGGCTTTGATTCTAATGATGTAGAGGATATCTTTACATGAGAATTCTGAAGTTACTGCCACTCATGACCAAATAGAGAGAGGGAAGTGTCTATGATGATGGGGCAGTGTCTCTGAGGAGCAGGCATTCTGGAAGGAGTGCTGCAGCAGGAGAGAGAGGGCTTTCCCAGGAGTCTTAGTGGGAAATTAGGGGAGAGAGAATGTGGCCTGAGGAAGATGTTCAGGAGCTCCTGTTATGTGCAATTTCTAAATCACCTTTTTGATTAATGGGAGTTGCTTTTGTGCTAATAGCTTCAAAAATGTGGGTTTTGGTAAGGGTAGATGGATCTCTGTCAGTTTGAGGCTGGTGTATTCTACTTAGCAAGCTCAGGCCTGCCAGGGTTACATAGTGAGTGAGACCCTGTCTCAGAAAACCAACCAATCAAACAAACAAACAGATTGTGGATGGGTAAAAAGCAGCAACCAGAAATCTTTGTTGAATAAATGCATGAACATATGAGTAAATGAAAACTGAGAAAACAGAGGCGATGAACCACCTCATTCATTTTTCATTGTATTGGGTCCTTTGTGAGTCACAGTTATATGTTTTTATTCATGCATTTATTCTTATTTTTTAAGTTACTTTAAGTCATTCTGCTTTAAAAACTTTAATGCACATGTTATCAGGAAAGGGAGCTAACTTTTTTCTTCCTAACGGTGTTACTACATTTCTCTGTGCACATTAGGTGCTAATTGAATGCTTGGTTAAGGAAGAGAATGTTAACAAAATGTACCATGTCATAAAATAAGAAAGAGACAGAACTAAAACCAAACCAGTCCAAACTAAACTACAAGAAAACAAGAAGTAGATTCTAATGCTTGACCTTGGTTTTAAAGAAAACAGCTACGTGTGAATTTTTAAGGAAAGTTTCCTAGGCTCTTGTAACATTTCTACATGAAGAACTTCTGTATGAATATTTAACAAATGTGAATATTCCTCATGTCTGAGCTGCTTCCAGCCATTCAGAGATGGCTCCTGGCTAGACCTCTTAAGAATGCCTTTTGTTTCATGTAGAGATCTATAGACAGAACATATGGGGAAAAGTCATATCACTTTTGTTCTTTATGAAGCCTCAAGTCTAGCGTCCTGCTCCTTGACAGATGCCTCTGTGCTTGAAGTTCCTAGTAGCGAGTGGAATGCAACATTTTCTGTTTTGCTTAGGCTAACATATTTTTTGTATAGAAGCATAGTACGTTGTAGCTTTGCTTTGTGTTGTGTTTTCTCAAATTTGAGATATTATTGTAATACACAGTGCTCTATCATTAAGTGATGTGACATAATGAATTATGATGTATCTGTCACCTTGGAGCATGCCTAGCACTCTAAAGTAATATTCCATTTTTTGGGAATAGGAGGATCTGCTTGTCCATTTGCTCATAAAAGGCTATTTGTACTGGACTGTGTGACTAAAATGGATTTATTGAAATACCAATCCCCAGTATGATGGTGCTAGGAGGTGAGGCCTTTGGGAGGCACCCATCATGGTGGGATTAGTGCCTTTATACTAGGTAGCTGTTTTGGCTCCTTCCACTGGGAGATTATACATTGAAAAGACAGCACTTTGTGAACCAGAAAGTGAGCCCTCATTTGATAATGAGTCTGATTCCCGAGTCTGTAGTCCCAGCCTACCGGGCTGCAAGGAGTACATTTCTGCTGTTTAGAAGGCACCTTGTTTATGGTATATGTCTCAACAGCCTGAGTAGTCCAAGGCAGGCTGTTTACTAGGTTAGCCTATTAGAAAAGGCTGCTGTGAGCATTTGTACCCGAGGCTCTGTAGATGTCTGCTTTCATGTCTTGTAAGCAAATACCTAGGAGTGACCAGGCTACATTGTATAGTAAATGTGCACTTAATCTTTTCTAATATGACTGAGATGGTTCCACAGTAGGACCTTCATGTTAGGCTCCCTTTGGAGTTGTTTCCAGCAGCTTCTTATCCTTGGCAACACATAAGCTAATCAGTCTTTTGAATGCTAGTCATTCTCATAGAGGTGCAGTGCTTCCGGATTCATCTGTCCCTAATGACAAGTGATATGATTCTTTGAAGGAGGGCATGTCTTCTTTATTGAAATATCTACTCACATCTTTTGCCTGATACCTCCTGGAGTTGTCTGCTGTCTCATTGGAATTTGAGAATTCCTTACATATTTGCATGTAAATTCTTTATTATAACATACTTTGCAAAAATTTTCTCCCGGTCTGACTACGCTTTCCTTTAAGCATGTAAGACAGGTTTTGATATTGGTAAAGTTTTATCATCTTTTTCCTTTAAGGAATTTGCTATTGGTATAAATCAAAGAAATCTTTGCCTGGATAGTGTACGATTAGAAGGCTTTTCTGTCGTGCTTGCTTATAAAAGTTTGTAGCTGTAGGTTTTGCATTTATATCGATAGTCCATTTTCTTCATTTTTGTACACAGAAAAAGGTGAGGATTGAAATAATATTTGCATATGGGTTATTTTGCCAAATTATTCTAATACCCTGTTTTCACTGAACTACCTTATTAGACTTTTTTGTTTAGATACATTTGGGACTATTTTTAGACACAATTCTAGTACATTGATCTCTTTGTCTATCTTTATTCCAATACCACAGTATCAAAATCACTGTACCTTTAAAACAATTCTTGAAATAAGGCATGATTTTGTCTTCAGAAGTTGCTGGGCTGTGTTAGGTTCTTGGCCTTTATATTTGAATTTTAGACTACGATTGTCAATTTCCTAAAAATTGAGCTTGTTGAGATTTTGATTGGAAGTCCTGTGAACGTATAGCTTATGGCAGATGGAACTGACAACTTTGCAGTGCTGTTTTCCAACTTTGATGGCTTCTGCTGCATAGGTCTCCCCTTCTCATCTCTCACCCATTTGACAGATTATTGGGTCATTAGCAAGGCTTTGGTTGCTTGTTTCTTTTTTCAACTTGTTGAGAACTTTGAAATGAATTATTGTTGAAAACTGGGTGCTAATATTAGTCTGTCAGAAATTAATTAAGTTGGAGGACAGAAGCCCAAGGGAAGAATAGATAGTAACGTTGCTGCTTAGCCCTTTCTTAGAGATGCTAGATTATTAAGCAAGATGTGATTATGTTCTTCCCTCCTTATGGCCTTCCCTGAAGACTTGATTGAAAATTTCCTTAACCATGGTCTGTTTACTCCTACTCTGTCTTCTACTCCATCCGCCAGGGTGCAGAGTCCATTTCTGTGTGAATGACAGTGATTCCTGAAAGAGTCCAGGCTCCCTGAGGGACTGGTTAGGTCATGGGGAGTTCCTAGTCCTTTTCACTTCCCAGTGTTCTGGCTTCTTCTTCCTTCTCCCCTCTTAGACTTCTCTATCACTTTTTCTTTCTCGGTGGATAACATATAAAATTAAGTCATACCTTTGTTGTGTATTGCCACAAAACTTACATTAAAAAAACTATAGAAGTAGGAAGAGCAACAGAGGTCCCTAGGGTGGTTAGGGGAATGGGGATAGAAAGTTGTTGAATGATGGAAATAACAAGTATAGTCAGGAGGAATTAATTCTAATGTCCTTGCTGTCGTTTTAATCATAGAAATCCTGTAAATTTTCATTAAACATTTGGTTCCTGGCTTGATGCAATTTGGAAGTGTGGGGACATTAAGAGGTGGGGCCTGGTGAGCTTTAGGTAATTTGGGGTGCACACTTGAAGGGCACAGTGGGACTCTAGTTTCTTCTCCCTGTCTTTATTCCACCTTCTACTCCCACCACTGTGTGCTACCTTACTACAGGCCAGAGCAATGAGACAACTCAGTCATGGACTGAAATCTCCAAAACTGTGAGCCACAACAGTCTGTTTAATAGCTGATTAATTTATCTTTGTTATTCGTTACAGTGGAAAGAAACCAAGAAAAAAGTGGTATAGCACAGTAGGGCAATTACAATTCATAGACGTTTATTATATATTTCAAAATAAGTAGAAGAGCCAGATGGGGTGGCACATACTGGTAATTTCAGCACTTGTGTGGCAGAGTTAGGAACATGAGGAGTTAAGGCCAACCTCAGTTACAGTTGAGTTTGAGGTTAGCCTGGGCTGTATGACATCCTTTTTCAAACTAGAGTAAAAATTGAAGCTCAGTATGAGAGGAGGACTTGAAGGTTTTCATCATGTAGAAGGGATATTTAAGGTAATAGAAATACTGATTCCATCATTATTCATTGTGTATCTATATCAAATTACCACACTGCACCCTGTGCGTATGTACAGATGTGTATCAATTAAAACTAAAACAGTGCTACTGTGTTGGTGGATGCCTTTAATCCCAGTATTCAGGAGGCAGAGGCAGGTGGATCTCTGTGAGATAGAGGTAGGCCTGGTCTACATAGCTAGGTCCAGGCTAGTTGGGGCTACAGGGAGGCCTGTCTCAAAATATAACAGTGATAAGAGCACTTACTCTTGCCTACACTTGAGGTCCAGGTTTTATCCATAGCACTGTGTTAGGCAATAATAAAAATTAATATAAATAAAGGCAAAACCCAAAACATTGCAAGAGTAACACAAGATATGTGTGAGAAG
Source organism: Nannospalax galili (assembly GCF_000622305.1). NCBI lineage: Eukaryota > Metazoa > Chordata > Mammalia > Rodentia > Spalacidae > Nannospalax > Nannospalax galili. Next base: position 1,766,853 of record NW_008338998.1, on the reverse strand, counting down.
ATGGGTGGGGAGAAGAGAGATGAGAGAGAGAGAGAGAGAGAGAGAGAGAGAAGCATCTTATGCAAAATTAGGCTTGTATCTTCTCCACTGAGTAAAAAAACAAGTGAATAAATGAGAATAAGGGTAGGAAATCAAGAGAGAGAGAGAGAGAGAGAGAGAGAGAGAGAGAGAGAGAGAGAGAGAGAGAGAAAACAGGCTGAAGTCTTCATGTCTCAGCTGTAGAGAACATTGCTGTCAGACCTGTTCTAAAAACCTTCTAGAAGGAAAAAAGGAAAGAAGAAGGGATGCAGAGAGGGTGTGTGGAAAGACCATGATGAAGAGTAAGGAAGAAAAGCTGGGGTGGGGGGATGGGACTCTGCTGACATTGGGAGGAGAGACCGGAGAACACATGCATACCGCACTCCCAGCCCTGTGCCCCTGGATCTTCTGAGGAGGATTTTGTAGGACTCATTTCTTCACCTTTCACCGTTGCTTGTCTTCTACTGAAGTCCAGTGCTTGCACCATCTGTGTGCCAGGTCCGAGGACATGATCTTCCCAATATTTAAAAAGTCACTTCTGGGTCAGTGAGATGGCATAGTGGGTAAAGGTGCTTGCCACCAAGCCTGATACACTGTGTTTCATTCATGGAACCTGCATGATAGGCGAGAACAGACTCCTACAAGTTGTCCTTTGGCCTCTACACCCACACCCACCACATAAAAAATTAATAAATTGGTGTAATAAAAAATCTTATCTAAGGGGGCTGGAGAAATGACTCAGCAATTAAGAGCACTGGCTACTCTTACAGAGGACATGGGTTCATTTTCCGGCCCACATATGGTGGCTAAAAACCATCCATAACTCCAGTTCCATCCTGGAAATTTGACAGCCTCTTCTGGCTTCTGTAGGCATTGTACCCATGTGGTACAGTAGCATACATGCAGGAAAACAATCATACCCATAAAAACTTAATTAAAAATATTTTTTCAGCATTTGAAAATCTGAGGCAAGAGGATAAGGGGTTCAAGGCTAGCCTTATAGCAAGACCCTGTCTTAAAAACCAACAAACTGGGCCAAGGTGATGGCTCAGTGGGTAAAGGTGCCTGCCAGGAAACCTGGCATGCCATGGCATGTGAGGTCCTCCTCCCCTAAACAAATAAATAAATGTAAAAAATATAAAATATAACAGGTAATTCAATTGTACAGATAGAACTCCTTTTTTTCAGAAGTTCTCTTTAAAATAAAAACCAACAAGATAGCATTTCTTTCTTACTTGCCTAGAATGTAACAATTAGTCTTTCTTCCAGTTTATTTGTCCCCAAGTCTTTGTAACTATTTCGGCACAAAGAATTCAGTCTACTCTCTCATTATCCTGATTGGTAAGAATAAAAGCAGCGTGTACTAGGGTGAGGCACTATTCAGACACTATTGAAAGCTGCTGGCTCAGGGAAATTGGACAGAATGATGACTTGGGGTGAGTGATGTGCTTCACTTTTCCAGCAGATGGGGTGTGTAAAGGTGTTTGCAGCTCATGGAGAGTCTGCAGTGAAGACAGCAGGAAACCAGATTGGAGGAAACACATGCTTTCCTGTATTGGGTGTTGGGTGAACTGGATTCTGACCCTGGCTTTCCTGGGCTACTTACAAACCCAAGCCAAGAGGCCTTGGGACTGCACCCACTGTACTCTCCAGGCCTGTTGTGAGAACAAGTGTGGGTGGAAATGCCTATGACTTGTTCTGAGAGCACAATTCCTGCTTCAGAAAGCAGAGAAGAAAATGAAGCTTATGCCTGTACTTTTAGGAATCATTTCTGCAGTTCAAAAATGAGACTGAAATAAACCTGATAATAAAGAACCTGAGGTTTTACATCAGGTTTGTGCTTTCAAATCTTACCAACAGTTTGACCATATTACAAGATAACTGGATAGTAAGACAGTTTAAATGATCTGTCTAAATCATTTTAGGACTCTTTGAGTATTAAGATGGTCAACATCAGCAGTTACCATCAGTGGATAGTTTTGCCTGGAATCTGGATTTCTTAGTTGTTCATGGTAAGCTATGGGATGGGTGTGATTCCCACTCTCAGAGCTCATGCAGTGGACGGGAGCCACTATACCTTTCACTATTATGATTAAACTGTACTCCTTAATAAGCATAAAAGGCACTGCTGGCCTTCCTTCAGGATATAACTGCAGTCTTCTGCTTCTTTGCTGTCTTTTGACTCTCACCCAGAGATATAGACAGTGAAGATCCCCAGGAAACACAGGCATTAGGTTTAGTCCACCACAGATTCCTACCAAAGGATCTGACAAGGACCCTATTATCAGACCAACCAGCACCTGAAGCTTTGAATGGGGGCGGCTTGGCTTCCCAGAGCTGGTGAGTAGTGGGACAGGGTGGACCACAGGTCTCATCATCTCTGTGGGGCCTGGCTTCCATTCTGCCCAGTGACTGTAGCTAGTGCTCTAGCTGGTATCTGCCCAGGACCCACACAGTGTTCTTGTTAATTTGCAGGGTTTACAGGCTAAAAAATATATTGATACCTGTGCCTGTGCCTTTAAACAATGCCATGTTTCATTTTAGTTTGTAATAACTAATTACTGAGTTTGAGCTTCCCACCCAAATTACCATCCCGGGGGTCATTACATAACATGAAAATTGCTTTTCCAATTTTGGTTACTTTTAGTTTTTTTTGTAGGATAATATATCATCAAGTCAGTGTCTCTCCACAAAGGATCATCCACTGGACATAGAAATAATGTTCTGAAAAGATGAGAATTCTTATTAAGAGTCAGTGACTTGGGCTCGGAGATGGCTCAGTGAGTAAAATACTTGCTGGGAAAGCATGAGCTTGGCTTTTCAGAACTCACGTAAGATGAGACTTGGTAGTGTGATGCATGCAGTGTTGAACTGGAGACCATGTCTGAAATGAGATGAGATGGGGGTGAGGCCAAACACCTGAGGTTGTCCTCTGACCACACACACTCTGTGTTATGCATGGACATGTACTCACTCCCACTAATACACACACACACACACACACACACACACACACACACACACACCCCACACATACACACACATATACACACAAATGATTAAAAACAGATTCCATGACTTGTAGCCTACTAGACATTAAAATAATGTGTTTATTTTTTGTAATTATTTGGTTTGAAGTAGGTTTTCTTCTTAAATCCACATTCTGTAATGATGAGAAAAAAACAGAAATGCTTATTAAAATTTTCAGCCAGCAGGTGTAATTAAACAGGACCAGACTCCCTGTACGTGGCTGAGAAAATCTGAATTGAAAATGCGTGGTCTGTCACAATCTACTCCTGTCAGTCAGATTATTATCAATTACAAACAAAACAAAGGATGTGATGCTTGTAAGCATTTTATATATTACTTTTCATCATTCTGAGAATGACTTGGGGAAGAAGGAATGAAGGAGAGAGAAGATGAGGCTGCACAGGAACAACCAGGGAGGATTCAAAGAAAGCACCAGAAAACTCGAGAAAGAAACAGCGGGGTTTGTTAGCCACTCTGGTTTGGGCAATGCCCGTAATTTTCCCTTTCATTTTTTTCTGCTTTTATACACAAAGTTTTGCTTCTGTAAACAGCTCATTAATTGTTTGTATGGATGAACTCATGACTTAATAAGGCACTTTGTAAAACCTTCACTGATTTCCAACCCCCTTATCCCCCACACATATGTAATCTTATTCAAAAGGTAGCATGGATACATTTTGTGTGAAATACTTTAAACATAAAAGATGGAAGTAGATCTGAGAGCGAAAGCCATACATAAGTGCTGATGGAGACCTGTCTGAGCACAGACTGGAAAGCATCTGCCCAGAGAAAGCAATGTGCAGTGATGGCATGAAGGAGGAAGACAGATGCAGTGATGAAACTCCACATGTCTAGATAGATGTACAGTCCCATACTGAGCCCCTGGTGTGACACGGGGACATTCCCTGGAGCCTGGGAGGCAGCTCAGCCTAGTATATTGAGTTTTGCCGGGCTTGGCTGCAGCAGAGCTGAGTGGCCCTCAGTTTCGTGCCTTCTCTGTAGAGGTGGCTGCAGATGTGGCTGCTATTGATAAAAGCTCCCACTTACTGCAGGAGTAGACTATTTCAGCCTGAACTTGATCAAATATATCTCTTCCTAAGTAGGCTTGGTTGTTCACTGTGCCTCTTCAGTAGGTCCAGGGCACTGGTACCCAGTGTACCAGGTGTCAACTCACTACTGCCTCTGTACCTGCATTTCTGCTTTTCCTGCTGCATGGTTTGTGCAATGTGAAAGATCCCCGACAACTGCTGTCCTCATTTTGTGAAAATCCATTTTCTGAGATAGGTTTTCATGAACTGCTGAACTGTTACCAGTTCAGTTGGTGGTGGCTTGGCGACAGCTCAGAGGTAGAATGCATGCCAAGGCCCTTCTGTTCAGTCTCAGCATTCATGTACATTGTTTAAGTTCAAGGGTGTCCTTTTCATTGTTTTGGAGCTCTCAGAATCCATTCTTTCCTTCCAAAGGAAGTTTTGTGGTTTGGATACAGTACTGTCTAGTACTAACGGATTGTGTTTTCATTGTTTATCAACATACATACTTTGCTAAGGTACTGGAATATTCTTAGCAGCTGCTCTGAAATGAGGATACCCTGAAACTTCACTGATGTGAGAGACTTATGTGTGGGAAGTCCACGACCTCCTTTGTAGTGACTGCTGATGTCTACTGTTTGTACAGGTCATTCCCATTTTAGGACCATAAAGATACTACTCTGTAGAGGTCCTTACAGGTCCAGCTCAGCATCTCGTCCATCAGCAGTACATTTGTGGCTCATTCATAAGAATAGCCTGAATTAGAGGTCTGTTCCTATCTTGAACAGCTTTGAGCTCCTCTCATTTGGAGCGGGACTCCTTGTTAGCTCTTCAGGTTCTCTGACTTTACTGAGAATTGAACTCCAGTTCAACTGCAGATCTTGGAATTTCTCAGCTTTTGTAATCAGCAGCTCATTTCTTATATTAGCACCTTTATATCGATACCTCCCTCTTGTTGACTGTTTCTCTGAGAACACAGACTAACATCTAATAAACCTTCCTATGTGTAGTTTGTAGGGACTGTGAGCCTATGGAAATTTTTCTTGTACAGAAAAGTGACATGTGCCCTAGATAAAAGTTCGCAGGGATGGATCAAGCCAGGAGGCAGTGCAGTTGTCCAGGGGAGAGTTGATGAGTACCAACACTTATGTCCCCTGGTGGTAGAGGACATGAAAGCACTTGGTAATCATTTGATATGTAAATGAAGAGACCTGAGTGGGCTCAGAAAGATGGGAACTGAAGTTAATGACATGAAAGAAATTTCAGTTCCTGTACCTGTCATTCATAGTCTCACCTGGCCTGCAAGTGCCTGCCTCTAACACATGATCCCCAGACCTCCGTCCACCTCCAGGTGTAGGTGGCAATGTCTAGCTTCACCTGTGGATCAAATCTCCTGCTGAGTCTTTACCAGACATTCTGAGATTTGGGAAGAATGTGAAAGAATGGAGCTTAGGGCTTTGTACCTGACAGTCACTTATTCTACCTTTCAGCTGTATGGTCAGCTGTATGAGATTATTTTTCCTCTTCCTGTGCTGCAAAATGAGAGCTGGAAGCCACTCATTTAGTAAATGATGGTGTTAACTTGAACATGCATACCCAAACTTACTTTGTCTTTTTCCTGAATCTCAATCTTAAAAGTTCTGCCCTATCTGTTCCCACTTAGCATTTTGCTCCCAAGCTAACTCAGCATCATGTAGAAACCTGGAGATGGACTTTCTTCCCCTCAAGCATGCATGACACTAATGCCCCAGAGTTCACCCCTCCCTGCAGGGCTCTTCCCTTCAGAGCTCTCTATCATACACACATAGTGTTCTTTCTACTGTTTTATTTTTCTTTTCTGAAAACTTTACAATTGTAAAGATTTTATTGTGGTTTACATTTTGTTTTAAATGCAAGATGTTTGATGGTAAAGATGTAAAGAAGAATATGTTTCTGCTTTCCTGGGTTGGTACCATGACTTTCAACACAGATTAGATTTACTCATATTTTCTCTATGGCATTGGGCTTGCTTTTGAGATGAGTGGTAGCTGGCAACCTTGTCTATATATTCATTTATCAATGCTATTTTTCAGATCAGTTTACACAGGAGCTGGCAATGATCAAATTCACTACTCCCTGCAAGCCCAGGCTCTGCAGAAGAGTTGGCTCTGCATAGGTATGGGTTTCTGTTGTTCTGTCCAGGGAGGAGGGACTCAGTGTCAGTAGGTCCAGCACCAAGTGAGGTCCTCCCACTGGCCGTGTTGGTGTTTCAGTCTGCCTCATCATAGGCCTTGGTGGTTTCTGTCAGCAGCTAACAAAGACGCTTATGGAAACAACAGGGAAAAGGGCCAATCACACTAGGCTGGAAAGGGAGAGGAAAGTACTGACATGGCCTAGGATTGCACCTGAGCTTTATTGAAGACTTCATTAAGGTGAAGGTGGAAGTTCACTTCCATGCACTATAGTGAGTCACTGCTGTCCTACAGGGACTGGAGACATGCAGGAAGTGGAAGCCTAGGTATTAGCCTCAGACTTTAAAAGACCAAAGGGGAGAGGGAGGAATGTGACTCAGTAGTTGCCCCAAGAAAAATGTGAAGTCCTGGAAAGTGTTCAGGGAAAACAAGAGGCAAGACAGAAAGCCATTTTGAGTTATTTCTCCAAATTCCATGATAATTATGTTTCTACATACAGCATGTGTGTGTGTGTGTGTGTGTGTGTGTGTGTGTGTGTGAAGGTTGTTTTACGTCACCATAAATAACATTTCCAAATCCTGGGGAATGCCTGATAGTAATTATAACCAACATAAACTTATGATATCTGTTTCATAATGTGGGAAATTATGTAATTCAGACTCTGAAAACAAATAAGGACAGTAATCCCTATCCAGAGAGTTGGGGCTTTCAGAGGCTCTGCCTATGAACATGCTTAGCATGGACTCCACATAATAGGAGTCACAGTTGCAGTCACTTAGCAACCTGGATCTATTGACATGCCCAAATCTTCCCCACCCTGGAAGCAGAATATCACTTTAGATATTGTTTATAATCTTCATAATCCAGTTTGAGGGGAATAATAGGCATTTAGAAACTTGCATTGATTTTTTTCTCAAGTAGGGAATGGAAGGCACATACATCATCCTTTTATCTGAATTTATTGTGAGTCTTTGTTCTGAACCAAATGACTGGTGAATTCATGATGATTAGATCTGGGACAGCTAATATTAGATATGCTAATGGTTTGTTTGTTTCTCTTGCACCCTGAAGAGTTAAGGTAGCTGAAAATACATAATGAGCAAAAAGGTTTTTTTAAGAAAGATATTTGAAATCAAACTGAAGGAAAGTAAGGATAGAAAAATACTAAGCCACCGTGAAGGGTGGTCTTAGAAAAGGCATGGCCTGCTGACTGCTACATTGCAGGAAGAAAGACGTCAACAATCAGGCACCCGTACAAAGGGAAATCAAGCATCTTCTGATGCAGAAGGCACACCATCACCAAAGTGAAATGAACTAGGTATCGCTTTTGGGCTGCAGTAAAATCTGACTAAGACAGGCTGTGAGGCAAATGGAGTAAGGACGCAATATTAAGTGGCTAGTTCTTCCCAGGGAGGATTTGGTTTCATTGCAGTGTTAAAGCAAAGAAGAATGATGATGTGCCAGGGTACCATGTGCCAGTGTTCTGCAGAAAACAGATCCAACAAGACATATACTCTCTCTCTCTCTCTCTCTCTCTCTCTCTCTCTCTCTCTCTTTCAAGGAACTGATTGAAGTAATTGGCTGGCTAATCTGACATCTGTAGGGAGGCCATCAGGCTGGAGAATCAACAAAGAAATGATGCTGTTGTTCAAATCCAAGTTCAATCTAGAGGCAGACTGCCTTCATGTTTGGAAGAATTCAGTTTTTTCCCAGTTATGTTGCAACTTATTAGATGAGGCCCACCACATTATAGAAGAAGTTTGTTTTCCTCAAAGTCTGTTGGTTTAACCACTAGTGTTATCTAAAAGCTGTCTTCACAGCAGGCTCTAGATTGGTCATGTTGACAGCCCTAAGCATGTTGGCAGTTAAAATGAACTATCCCACTATGGTATGAAAGGAAAGGAGGGAAGAGACTAAGGTTAGTCTGCAAGGTAAAATCAGCCTGACCTTAGATCACGGCTAGTTGTCTCCATGTGTATTGAAGGCTGTCTGTAGGCTTTAGACTGAAGCTGGGGGTGCACAGGGAGGAAGCGGCCTGATGCAAGGGCTGGCTTCAGGAGTATGAACTGCTGTGGGGAAGGGCAAGCTGTGTTGGCCATGGGATGAGCTTCTTTCTGCCTTTCTTAGTGTAGTTCTGGGCTTTGGGAGGGCACTCCAGCTGACTCTGATGCTTCCAAGTTCTGGTCCTATTTCAGCATTTGCCTTAAGAGTTTGTGGTCATTAATAATTCACCTTTGTCTTTCTGAAATAAGCTCAACTAAATGTCCCAAAAATAACATAAGTATGCAAATCTGAATTTAAAGGTGGGGAAGACTGAGAGGGGCCCATCACAGGACAATGACCTTTAGCAGATCCCAGTGAATTTCTAATGAGTATGTGTGAATTCTCAGGAGCAGGTGAGTGAGATTCTCACTGTCTTATTCTGAGAGTTTAACAGGGTATTTTAGAAGCACAGATATCTGTCAGCCAGTACTAACTAATGAGGTTAGAAAATGGCTGTTCAGTGGACAATGTAGCCATGTTCATAGTAAGTGGGGAACTTAGAGGGGGAAACTTTCACATGGAAAAGAGTTATGGTTTTGATGTGAGATTGAAGTGTCGGCTTCATCACAGTGCGGGTGCTCAGTGCAGATGATGCTGGAGGTCTGTGGGTCAGGCCAGGCTGGGCCTAGGAAGACCCTGCCCTGTGGGTGTCCCACACCAGCTATACCACTTCCTAGTTGAGTGTGTTTCATCCTTCATAGTCACACTAACATTTCTCTTGAACAGCCTTCATAACATTGAGCTCTTCTGGTTCCTGAACTGTTCCTGGCTGTAGGGTTTCATGTGGGACAGAGGAGCTGGTGCCCTTCACCTGAAGTAACCAGTTCTCTGGAAAGCTCATTGGCCAAGTGTATGTCCTAGCTGGCCTTCTGAATCTGCCCTGGGCTTGGGCGAAGGGAGCTGAGGGCTATAGTCACCTTGGAGAGGTGTTTCTTTTAGGTCTTACTCTCTTAACCTGTGTCCTCCTTAAGAACTCTTTCTCCTTCCTTTACCCCCTTCCTTTCTTCCCTCTCCTCTCATTTCTTTCTTCATTCTCCCTCATTCTCTCTCTTCATTCTCTATGTCTAGCTTTCCCTCTCCTCCCCTCCCCTACTTTCTCTTCCCCTCTCCTCTTTATCTCTCTCCTTCCCTCCCTTCCCATCCATTCCTTCCCTTTCTCCCTGTCTCCTCATCTCTGTCTGCCTAGTTCTTTTCTTTCTTCTTGTTTTACATTCTCTGTCTCTCTCTCTCTGTCTCTCTCTCTTTCTCTCCTTCCCTCTTTTACCCTCCTGCTCTCCCTCCCTCACTCCATCCCTTGATTATGAAATAAGTTCCCAAGGAGCATAATAAAATCAGCTGCCAAGGGACAGCGAAGGGCTCAGGCCTGGACTGCTGGTGTCAGGATCTTTCCCTTCAATCAGGTTTATTCTTCCCTCTATGATTGCTTAACAGTGGAGAAACATCTTTCCCTGAAATTTCTAGAATATGGATCTATTAATCCCAAATAAGACTCTGTCAGCAGAATAAGGGTAGCTGTCCACATGGCCAGCTCATTCTCTCTATAGTCAACATTCTGAGAAGTCAACTCAGAAACAGTTTCTTTGTTGGGTGAAGATAAATATTGAAAGCATTTGAGTGGGTCTTTTGTGGATGTCTGCAGAGAGTTTCAGGGCAGTCCCATTAGCCCCTGCTAATTTTGCCCTTGCTTTTATTTTGGGCTCTTTTGTTCTTTTAATACCTTTCACTGTCTCTCTGGAAATGTTACAGGTACTAATCAATTTGCTAAGATGCTTACCCAGCCCAACTTTGCATTCAACTACCTTGTAATAATTAACTAGAAAACATTCTTGACCTAGTCATCTAGTCATTTGAATGAAATTGGTCCTGAGCAAGGAGAAAACTGGTAGACTGGATGCCCTTGTCGCCTTGTGTGTTTTGCTATCAGGGTGAAATTAGAACACCCCCCCCGCCATGATTTACAAATTCTTATGGGAAATTCATTATTATAGCCCTCAAAGAGAGAGAAAAATGGAACACAGCTATTAATTATTAAAGCAGTTTCATGAGTCAACTTCAAAGTAAGTAAGAATCTAGAACATCTAGAGCAAAGATGTAGCTCAAAAAGCATGGCTGGGTTGAGGTCTGGGGTCATGGCTTTTTGTCTTTGGGGATTTTTTTTCTCCAGGAAATTGGATTTAAGAAAAGGCTCTGGTAAACTAACTCTGTAAGAAATTCCTGAACAAGAAAACTTTGCTCTTGTCCATTATAATAAATGAATGGTATTTATTTTATTCCTCTATCAATACATTTAAATCATCCACATTTGAAGTGAGCTAAATGAGGGAATGTTCTAACTGGACAGCTGGACAGTCTTCCAGACAGATGGGCAGAACAGCCTTTATTTCACTGTTATCACCATTGCTTCCACTACAGTTTTGAAAGTGAGGACTTAACTTTTTGATGTTTTAGCTGTGGCTGAATATAGACTGGAGTATGGTTTAGTGGTAGAGTACTTGCTTAGCATGCAAGAGGCCAGTCATTCTTCCACAGGACATGAAGAAAGAAGGAAGGAGGGAAGGAGGGAGGGAGGGAGGGAAGGAAGGAAGGAAGGAAGGAAGGAAGGAAGGAAGGAAGGACGGAAGGAAGGAAGATGAAAGTGAAAAGAGGCAAGAGTCTTCTTCCTTCCCAGCTCTCTAGTCCTGGCACCCTACACACCCAGGGAAGCCAAGGTTCTTACTAAATCTAATTAGCCAGTTACTGTGTATACACATACAATGAAGTAAGTATGTAAAACAGTGATCACTGGAAATGTATTTAAATGTAGTATATGGTATTATGTGGAGATCATGATCATTTATTTTATCTTGATATTTTTTTATTAACATAAGTCATGCTTAGGCCTATCTGCAGGCAGGGCATGAAAGTGTCTTGTAAATGATGATATTAACAAGATAAGTTCATTTTAAGCCTGCTTTACTGGCCTAACATTCTCCATGTTCAAACACTGAGCGTTTAGGCAAGTTTGTTCAAGAAGCTGAACCTTACAATATTGAGACAGAACAAATCTAGATTTTTCAGTTTTGGTTGATTGGTTTATTGATTGTAATTACTTTATAGCCCAGGGTGGTCTTGAAATTAAAATCCTTGTTCTAGTTTGCTTTTCTGTTACTGTGATAAAATGCTGACCAAAACCACCTTGGGAAGGATAGGATTTGTTTCATCTTTCAGGTTACAGTCCATCATAGAGTGAAGCCTAAAGGGGGATTGTACAAACCCTCCTGACTAGTTACAAACCACCACTGCTGTTAGAGTAACAAATAGCTCCATAAGTTTAACTGGTAGTCTGTTTGCTGGAGGAACTCACATTTTCAGTCTCAATAGTCAATCACCTGGTAATAGAACCACTCCTAGGAAGGCAGGTAGACCCTAAGTCATGTTAAATAGACGGGCAGAATACCTAATGTGTTAATGAGAAAGTGAACTTTCCTGCCTGGAATCCCATCTCCTACCTTAGTGCTTCTGGACCCAGCAAATGACTTCTTGTAGCTCTCTGTAAGTCTGCTGCTTTTTAAAAAAAATCTCTCTTTTTCTTCTTCATATCCCTTTCTAAATATGCTTTCTCTAATGTTTTGGGCTACCCTAGCATCTTGTGTTTCTTTACTTATTCTCTAAAGCTTCCTTCTCCCCACCATGTGGCTGTCAGTCAGCCATGTGTCTGACCTCCATGCAGGCTCCAAACCTGCATGGCCTCATGACTTTTTTTCCTTCTCCCCTCCATTCTCCTCCTAGCGGCAGCCACCGAGATTACCAGCTTGACTTCCCTGAGGATTTTTCTTCAAATTCTAATAAAATTGTCATAAGGCTTCCATTTGGGGGCATTCTTAAAAGGAGATGCTCTTTCTCCCCCCTTTCATTCCCACTGACTTACCTTATTGGAGCATTGCTAGCCCATTTTCAAGTATGATCCTGGAACATACCACCCCAAACTACCTGCCATTTTCCTTGATTCTTTTCCACATACTAACAGTGCTTAAGCCCTGCACATGGCTTAGTTCATGTCGCTACCCCTGAAGTTTCGTCAGAATGCTAGCCACCCCTCGTGGACTTCAGTAAAGGTCAGTCAGGATTGTGGAGATTGGTACTGTGTTTTCTACCTGCAACTCTTTCCACTCTTTCCACTTGAAGCAGGAACCATGGAGGGATGTTGCTTGCTGGCTTGCTCCCCTGGCTTGCTCAGCTAGCCTTTGTTTCTTTTGGGGGAGGGTGGGAAAGGGTGGTCTTTTTGAGACAAGGTCTTCCTGTAGTCCTGGCTGGCCTGGAACTCACTATGGAGACCAGGCTGGCCATGTTCTCACAGAGATTTGCCTGCCTCTGCCTCTGGAGTTCAGGGATTAAAGGTGTATACCACTACACCAGGCTTCAGCTAGCCTTTTTATTGAATCCAAGCCCACACTGCCCATAGTGGGCTGGGTACTTCTTTATCAATTAGCAGTCAAGAAAATGCCCCACAGACATGACTATATGCCAGTCTGAGGGAGGAAATGCCTCAATTTACATTCCCTCTTCATAGGTGACTTTGATTGTATTATGTTGGCAATAAAAACTAACTCAGCCTCTAGAGTGTTGGAATGGCAGTCATATACCACCACAATGGGCTTCTTTTTATCATGATTTAAATAGTTTAAACGTTGGATTCATTAGTGGTAAAGGATTTACCACTCACACAGGAGTGGGAAGTATGCGTGCATTTGCATATGCAAATACATGTGTTATGTGTGTACACAGGAGCACAGAAAAGCACAGCACCTGGGGTTCCCTTTAGTAACTGGAATATGGTAGTACTTACTTCGTGTAGAAACCAATGAGCAGAGACAGGAATTGAATCTTCAAGCTGTGATTCATTTAGAGCTTTGGGAAGATAGATCAAATTGATATCCCAAAGATTGTCTATCTTGAGGCCATTTCATATTTTATAAGAAATCTGAACACCAGCATTCAGTCATCCCAAAGTTTAGTCCTGGCTCCCTGGTCAGGCAATCAGTCTTGTCTCTGAGGTCCATGATGTTCATATACCTCTCCTTATCCCCTCTGTACTTTCCCCTCATTCTCATCTCCCTGTGTGTAGTGATGGGGGGGGGGGGGTCAAGTACACCAAGGCCACTGATTCTTGCATTCCTCCTGAGTTTCCACCTGGGTTTCATTGGGGTTAAATGTTGACTCAGAACAAATGGACTTTTAGTGGTATATTTTTGTTGGGCTACTTAAAATGTATGTGCAGGTTTTTTTTTTTTTTTTAAACGAGAGATACAAATGTGCTTTTATAACATAGAATATAAAGTATCCTTATCTGCTCCTCCTGTCCCCTATCATTTTCATTCTGTCCAAATAGTAGCTTGAGTTTCACAGGGTTGTGTTTGATGGTCTCTGCATCTTTTAGTCAGCAATCATCTGTTCCCTGTGTATCTAGTCTCATCTAATCAGATTCACAGATACTCACCTATGCAGGCTGGTCAGGAGCCAGGTCACTTATGAAGCCCTGTAATTTTGCTTAGCAGTGAATAGTAAAAGCCGAGCACCTCTTTATAAATTAAAATTTCTGTGTATGTCAGTCTCTTACCAGGCTTTAATATTCATCACCCCCCCACTTTAATTTCTCAGTACTTCAAAAGAATGTTGGAAATAGAAATTGATAAAGGGAAATAGATTTATTTACAGTTTGGCCAAACCAGGAAGAGAAAGATTCCTAGTTCCTCCTAACCTTTCAAGGAAACAAAAGCCAGGAAATATACATATGCTAATTTATCTATGCAATAAGCTGTTCAAACTGTGAAAACTCTTGGGAGAGAAGTTCCTCTTGTTTTGCAGAGTTTTTAGCTTTTCCCATCCCTGAATGGGATTCCTGAGGAAGTTTTAATTCTTTGGGGTCCTTTGCTTTAAAGTCCCTATTTCAAATCTAGTAGTCACAAAGAAACATAAAGGTCCATTTAAACAACACAGTTCCAAGCAGAGACTTGAGAATTTGTAGCTTAACACTTAGCATGCTTTGAGAAATGTATTCTGCATGTATTTAAGCAAAGGCAGAGGGCTTCATAGTGATTCTTTTTCTGTTTTGCTTTTTCAGACAGTTTCACTATGGGGTACAGGCTGGCCTCAAATTTATGATTCCTCTGTCTCATTTTCTTGAGTGCTGTGATTATAGACATATACTACGTCTCCAAGTTCTAATAGCGACTCTTATGAGCTTACTTAATTCTCTGAATTATTTTTTAAAAATTGTGTGAAAAT
>NW_008338998.1:1717845-1749459 GCF_000622305.1 Nannospalax galili | reverse complement strand
GGATCGCTGTGAGTTCAAGGCCAGCCTGGTCTACATTGTGAGTTCCAGGACAGCTGGGGCTACAGGGAGACCTTGTCTCAGAAAGACCAAAAAAAAAAATTAGAAAAAAAATAAAGTAACAATAATAAAAAAAAAATTCCTACAAAAAAAAAAATTGTGTGTGTGTGTGTGTGTGTGTGTGAGCACACACACACTTTGAGCCAGTCAATCTGATTCCTATAGTAAGAAGATCATTGTTCTCACAGTGGATGTGGGGCTTTCCTGTCCTGTGAAGTTTGCTACTTCCTAGAATCCGAGGTGACTTCAGGTTTAGGATAGTAATTTATTTTTTCTATGCCCTCAACTTAAGTTAAGAAGACAGACAGTGCCTGGCATGGTGGCACACGCCTTTAATCCCAGCACTCTGGAGGCAGAGAGGCAGGTGAGTTCAAGGCCAGCCTGGTCTATATAGTGAGTTCCAGGACAGCTGGAGGGCTACAGGGAGACCCTGTCTCAAAAAGACCCCCCCAAAAAAAAAAAAAAAAAAAAAAGAAAAGAAAAAAAAGAAGACAGATAAACACACAAAGTTGTTGACACAAAAGCATAACTCTCACCTCAAAGGGTATAAGAGGTAGTTTATTCTGGAGCCAAATATGAGAGACCATGGCCCGGGAACACAGATTCAGGTTACCCCAAATTCCACATTCCAGGGTGGTAACAGTTGCCTTACATTTTTACAGTAACAGAACAAAGAAAAGTCATAAATCAAGATACTTTTCAAGTACATTGGCAGATACATTCAGTAGGCAGGTCACAGCAAAGTGGGAGGATTCTTATTGTAGGTCTCAGATGTTAGCTGATGACATTCTTAGCTTTTGTATTGGTGAGACCTGGTGGTCTGCTGAGTTAATACATTCTAAAAGGTTTTTATCTGTTAGTCACAGGATGTTAGATCAGAAACAGAGGTGAGTAAGGAGTGGCTGTGTAGGGGGCTAAAGATGGCCCTAGATAAATGGTAATTAGACTCTGGACCTGCAACATTCCAAACTCTCCACAGTCTCTGGAGTGATAATCAGTTGGTCAGCCTTGCAGGAAGTTTAGTGCAAGGTGCAGGAGTTCTTTTGGGGAACTTTTCTTTCACAAAGTGAAGACAGATATTTGGGCCTAAATGAGATGTTTTTCAAAAACAGCTGTAAGAGATACTTCAGGAGACCTCTGCCAAGTCAGATTAACCCAAGGTTTCCACCCACAGCACTGATCACCTCAGACAACCCATCATGTTGCCCCTCTCCCTCTGTCTTCCCTCCAGTACAGGCTGATGGATGACTCTAACTTATACAGCATCTATATTGCTAAGTCAGCACAGGAAGAATTTTACTCCTGATTTTCTTCTTAGTAATTTTTCTATCTACTGGTTGCCCCAACTTGTTCCTCTATAATAAATATCCCTATTTCCCTGTTGTTTTGGGGCCTGGTTTAGTTGTTCTTGGAAGGAGCCTGACATGTGAAATGGGGAGAAAGAGGTTCCCTAGAGGGTTGTTAGTCTCGTTCATAAAATAATTTAAAAATGGACCGAAAATGGAAGCTTTTACAATTTTATTAGAACTTTAAAGAAAAATCCTCAGGGCAGGTGAGCTGGTAATGTTGACAGCTGTCTTGAGGAAGAGAATGGTGGGAAGAAGGAAAGAAAGCCATGAAGCCATGCAGGTTTAGAGCCTGCATGGAGGTCAGACACATGGCTGTCTGGTAGCCACATGGCTGGGAGAAGGAAGCTTTATAGAAAAAGTAAAGAAATACAAGATGCTAGAAGCAGCCCAAAGCCTTAAAGAAAGCATGTATAGAAAAGGGATATGAAGAAGAAAAGGAGAAATTATGCTTTTCTGAAGAATTCAGAATCAGACTCACATGTCTGTGGCTGGGTTGAGGAGTTCTGTGAAATACAGTGCTAGAAGGTGGGATTCCAGGCAGGAAAAACTTACCTCATTAACACACCAGGTATTCCGCCCATCTATTTAGCATAACTTAAGGTCAACCTGCCTTTCTAGGGATGGTTCTATCACCAGGTGATTGACCAGTGAGACTGGAAAGGAGGGTCCTCCAACAGATAGACTAGGGATTTTAGGCCTTTGTCAGTTAAACTTACCCAGCCTTTTGCTACACGAAGGAATACCAGGGCTGCAGCTCAGTCTTTTGAACCAACACTGCACTGGAGTGCAGCAGGGCACTGAACGAAAGCCTTGTTTTATAAGCTGCAAAAGATCTATAACTTTGTGTTGTTCAGAAAATTGGGAAGAAGAAATAGCTGTACCATGAGAAATCAACTTCATGATTTTAACTGGATCCAGGGCTCTTGAGTGTAATTTAATATTCAGTGCCTCATTAAGAGACTCAGGGACTCTTGAGACTTCAAACCACAAGTAATTATTTCACAGGAAGGCCCGCCAGCCGAGTTTGATGTTACCTTCTCAGAGAGAAGGAAGCAGACTCTTGGGTTACCCAGGTTAACCCTTTGTGGCAACTTGGTTCTGTTTGACGTATCATTCTGTGAACTCAAGTAGCTGATGTAGCTAATTTGATATGGTCTTCAGTCTTGGCATCTGTCCAGTTATACCCTTCTGTCTTTAAGACATTTTGTGTGGGGATGAAGATTTGGTTCTGTAAGCCTTACCTGTCTCCAATCTGGTGAGCTCCTGTGCAAATCCTTGTGCTTAGTTTTGCAGGGGTCTTGATTCTGATTTCCTGATTTTATTAGATCTGTGTGTGGGTACCAGACTTCTTATCTCTGCTAAAAGTACTTACCTAGAGATGCCTTTCCACGTCACTCATCCCTTCCCAATGAGTAACTGGAGGTTTGAGTAGAAGCCCAGGCCCTTGTAGCTAGACAGTATCCCCAACATGCTAATTAAAGAGATGAGTAAGGGTGAAAGGCAGGGGTTTATTCAGTGTGGCCACATGGGTAAGAGGACCTAATCAAGGTGTTTGGTGACCTCAAGCCCATTTTCTGTGTGCAGACATGAGCTTTAGCTTTAGGAAGAACTGGGGCAAAGGGTAAGAAGTACATGTAATTAGACAGTCTTGGTATTTGTGTGGCAAACTTTATCATTGTTTCAACTCTGGTCTTACAAGCTGGTTCCAAAGTCCTTAATACTTGAAGGATTCAATGAAGTTTGGACTTTTCCAGGATGTAGCTCTGCCCCTCCAGGTGGACACACCCTCATTTGGAGGTAGGATTGCCCTGCAAGCTTCTGCTGTTCCTGGAATCCAAGACAAGAGCAGGTTTGGCATTATGACTTCTCTCTGTTCTTTCAGGTAAGGTAAAGAAGACCATCAGACTCAACACATAGGCAGAGATGTCAGGCTTTCATCTTGCTTTTAGTTGCCTTTTGGACCCAAATGAGAGCCAGTGCTATTTACAAAAACAGCTTCTAAGTGCCTTTTCAACAGTTGTTTTCTGTGTCACTTTTTAGTCTCTGCCATAACAAACTCTGCATATGTGTTTGTTTCTTTTCCTTTCTTAGAATCCAGTTCCACAGGGCAATCTTATGTTCCTCAAAATGCTCACAATGTCTAAAACAAGGTGTTAGGAAATACCAATAAAAAAGGATGAACAAATGGTTCAATTCATTTATAAATGTACGTGCCTACTCCTAGAATGGATTTGATGTTTGCTGCCAACTAACATATTTTTTAGATTAACCTTTTTTTAAAATTATTTTATTTTATATTTTATTTTATTTGTAGTTATGCCTTTTAAGAGAGGACCTACCGTAAAACTGTTATTATGATGAAATAAATAATCTGCTTTAATGTGGCAATTTCCTTGATAGACATTCACTAACTTGCCGCTTTGGACAGGAAGGGACTGCTCCTTCCTGTTTGTGAATGCCAGTCTTGTGAGACACATGGTGGTTTTGTTAGGTAGGTAGATAGTACTTTTCTCTCTTGAATCCATTTTTCACTGAGGCATGACAGAATGACAGGGCAAACTATGGGAACATGGGAAGGGAAAGGAGTTCCTCACTTTGGCGTTTGGTTGAAATTTCTGACAAGCTGAGAATCAAGAATTATTAACAACATTTGCTGTTATGGTTGCTGGTGTAGAGACAATATTCCTTTTTATAGAGATGGGTTTTTTTGTTGTTGTTGTTTTTTGTTTTTTGTTTTTTAAATTCAGACAGGGTTTGACTATGTAGCCCTGGCTGGTCTGGAATCCATGTGTTGACCAAGCTATGCCCAGCACCATATCCATATCCATATCCATATATATATATGGAGAGAGAGCAAGAGAGCGAGAGAGAGCGAGAGAGAGAGAGAGAGAGAGAGAGAGAGAGAGATTCCCTGTAGCCCCCAACTGGCTTGGACCTCCCTATGTAGATTAGGCTGATCTCAATCTCACAGAGATCTGCCTGCCTCTGTCTCTGAGTGTTGGAATTAAAGCATATGCCAATGAACCAAAAATAGAGATATTTTTAAATAAGAATGTTAAAATGCCAATGAGCCATGCTTAAGACCCAAGCATCTATGACTCTGGCTTTAATGGCTTTACTTCTTTTCCAGGTATTTTCACTCTCTGTTTTTTGTAATTTTTTATTGTATTTTTGTGTCATACAAAACATCTTACTCTTAAGCATCTTTATGCCCCCTTCCGCACTGGCACCCTCCTGTAGCCCTCTACCCTACTGGAATTCATACATTCTGTCATTTGTGTTAAGGCGTATTATGTCAAGTTAGTGTCCCCAGAAGTGGCACATCTACAATACAACCTCTATACCTAAACCTCATGGAACATGGAATGAAGGGTAAAGAGGATACTAATGCATCTCTTAGTTCTCATTAATGAAGCTCCCTCATGCAACAAAGGGTCAAGAACACAACAGGTCAAACCCTGATGAGTAAGAGTCTGCAGAACATGGGTCCTTGGACTCTTATATTAAACTCCACACACCCAGGGTTCAGGGACTATTTTGGAAGAGGGGGTGGAATGATTGTAAGAGCCAGGGAGAAAGTATATGAGCATATGGAAATAGAATCCTACAAGTCCCTGGGACCTTGCTCATATGAACCTACAGCAATGGTGTCAGCATGTACAAGACCCTTGCAAATTCAAGCAGATAAAACTCCAGCACTGAACTGCGAAAATGGGCAACAAGCCCCAATCTTGGTCAAAGAATTATTGGCAGCTAATTACTGCTGGGTGAGGAAGAGTTGATTTTCTTAAAGGGAGGGACTCTGGATAGGCTGCCTAGACCCCGCTGGAGAATTTCACTTTTAACGTTGTTTATTCCGAAAACATCTTACCTCCTCTACAGCCCTTGTGACCTAGAGCCTTACCTTGTCTTCTGTTGTTACTGGAATTTTGGGTGTCCCATCTTGTTCACCAAATGATACCCATGAAAACAGGGTCCTCTCTTGGGGTTTTCAGTGTCATTAATGAAATAATTGAAGAATGGACTCACATAGAAGCTTTAGGACAATTTTGTTAGAGTTTGAAAGAAAAACTTGAAGGGCAGGCAAGCTGTAAAGAGGAGCTTTAAGGAGGTCAGCGGAAGAGAGAAAGAGAAGAAACCCATGCCTTAAGCCATCGTGGAGGTCAGACACATGGCTTTCTACAAGCCACATGGCAGGGAGCATAAAGGAAGAGTGAAAAGGCCCAAATTATTGGGACCGCCCAAAGTGTCAGGAAAAGCAGGCTTAGAAAAGAGACAGAGGAAGAAAAGGAGAGGTTATTCTTTTCTGAAGAATTTAGAAAAATCTGTTTTCTTCAGAAAAGCATAGACTCAGGGAGGTAGGTACCTGTCTCATGTGGGTACATAAGGACCTGCCCCAGATTCCAGGCAGGAAAAGTTCACCATCTCATTAATGCACTAGTTATTCTGGCTATTTCTTAGGTGAACCTGCCTTGGTAGCGGTGGTCTAGGGGTGGTAATCTACCTGGTGAAACTGGAATGTTAGGTTTCCACCCACACTGGAGATTTTTTTTTTTTTGACCTTGAAAGTTGTTTAATTAAACAGGAAATCCATTACACCTTTCCTTGCACTGATGTACATTCTTTTGTCACGTGATTAAGGGAGACAAGCTAGATTCACATTTATATTAAACATGATATTTAAACTATCCTTTATCCCAAAGAACAATGAAAATACATTCTGTCATTTGTGTTAAGGCGTATTATGTCAAGTTAGTGTCCCCAGAAGTGGCACATCTACAATACAACCTCTATACCTAAACCTCATGGAACATGGAATGAAGGGTAAAGAGGATACTAATGCATCTCTTAGTTCTCATTAATGAAGCTCCCTCATGCAACAAAGGGTCAAGAACACAACAGGTCAAACCCTGATGAGTAAGAGTCTGCAGAACATGGGTCCTTGGACTCTTATATTAAACTCCACACACCCAGGGTTCAGGGACTATTTTGGAAGAGGGGGTGGAATGATTGTAAGAGCCAGGGAGAAAGTATATGAGCATATGGAAATAGAATCCTACAAGTCCCTGGGACCTTGCTCATATGAACCTACAGCAATGGTGTCAGCATGTACAAGACCCTTGCAAATTCAAGCAGATAAAACTCCAGCACTGAACTGCGAAAATGGGCAACAAGCCCCAATCTTGGTCAAAGAATTATTGGCAGCTAATTACTGCTGGGTGAGGAAGAGTTGATTTTCTTAAAGGGAGGGACTCTGGATAGGCTGCCTAGACCCCGCTGGAGAATTTCACTTTTAACGTTGTTTATTCCGAAAACATCTTACCTCCTCTACAGCCCTTGTGACCTAGAGCCTTACCTTGTCTTCTGTTGTTACTGGAATTTTGGGTGTCCCATCTTGTTCACCAAATGATACCCATGAAAACAGGGTCCTCTCTTGGGGTTTTCAGTGTCATTAATGAAATAATTGAAGAATGGACTCACATAGAAGCTTTAGGACAATTTTGTTAGAGTTTGAAAGAAAAACTTGAAGGGCAGGCAAGCTGTAAAGAGGAGCTTTAAGGAGGTCAGCGGAAGAGAGAAAGAGAAGAAACCCATGCCTTAAGCCATCGTGGAGGTCAGACACATGGCTGTCTACAAGCCACATGGCAGGGAGCATAAAGGAAGAGTGAAAAGGCCCAAATTATTGGGACCGCCCAAAGTGTCAGGAAAAGCAAGCTTAGAAAAGAGACAGAGGAAGAAAAGGAGAGGTTATTCTTTTCTGAAGAATTTAGAAAAATCTGTTTTCTTCAGAAAAGCATAGACTCAGGGAGGTAGGTACCTGTCTCATGTGGGTACATAAGGACCTGCCCCAGATTCCAGGCAGGAAAAGTTCACCATCTCATTAATGCACTAGTTATTCTGGCTATTTCTTAGGTGAACCTGCCTTGGTAGCGGTGGTCTAGGGGTGGTAATCTACCTGGTGAAACTGGAATGTTAGGTTTCCACCCACACTGGAGACTTTTTTTTTTTTTTGACCTTGAAAGTTGTTTAATTAAACAGGAAATCCATTACACCTTTCCTTGCACTGATGTACATTCTTTTGTCACGTGATTAAGGGAGACAAGCTAGATTCACATTTATATTAAACATGATATTTAAACTATCCTTTATCCCAAAGAACAATGAAAACATGACTTAAACCAAATATTCACTTAGAATTTTTTTCATTTACTTTTTTTTAAATCATTATACTTTTTAATATTTTTAATAACTACATGATTAGAAGCTTTTCACTACAGCTTTAACATATTACACACTCAGTAACACTCTAGAGTAACAGAACATCTCTTTCACAAGTGGGTGCAAGTTTCTAGGTTCACAGTTGAATTAATACAGA
The DNA here is from genome assembly GCF_000622305.1 of Nannospalax galili. Classification (NCBI taxonomy): domain Eukaryota; kingdom Metazoa; phylum Chordata; class Mammalia; order Rodentia; family Spalacidae; genus Nannospalax; species Nannospalax galili. Next base: position 1,741,677 of record NW_008338998.1, on the reverse strand, counting down.
TATACAATATTGAACTCAGTTTAAGCCCTGTAAGACATAAAATTGGATGAGTTTTTAACCTTTAAAAAAGATCTCCATTTCATTTTAGAATATATTCAGAGGCTTTTGGCCAATATCAGAAAAACAGAAGGAAGAGAAAAAGTTACCTTCTTTTAAATTAGAACTCAGAAAAGTGGGCAGGCTTCGCAGAGCTACCTTGGGGAAAGTTCTGTGAAGAGCTGCCCTTGAAACTGGGGGAAAGAGGGTTCCCTAGAAGGTTCGTAGTCTCATTCATAAAAGAATTTAAGAACGGACCCAAATGGAAGCTTTTACAATTTTATGAGAATCTTAAAGAAAAATCCTCAGGACAGGTGAGCTGGTAATCTTGGCAGCTGCCTTGAGGAGGTGAGTAGTGGGAAGAAGGAAAGAAAGCCATGAAGCCATGGAGGTTTAGAGCCTGTGTGGGAGGTCAGACACCTGGCTAACTTGCAGTCACATGGCTGGGAGAAGGAAGCTTTAAAGAAAAAGTAAAGAAATACAAGATGCTAGGGGCAGCCCAAAGCCTTAAAGAAAACAAAAGCATGAAGAAGAAAAGGAGAAATTACGCTTTCCTGAAAGTCAGACAGACTTACAGAGACCTACATGACTGGCTTGTCCAGAAGTTCTGTGGAGTTCTTCACTGTAAGACAGGATTCCAGGCAGGAAAAATTCGGTACCTCATTAACACACCAGGTATTCTGCCCATCTATTTAGCATAACTTAAGCTGAACCTGCCTTTCTAGGGGTGGTTCTATCATCAGGTGATTGACCAGTGAGACTGGAAAGGTGAGTCCTCCAACAGATAGACTAGGAATTTTATAGTCTTGACCAGTCAAATTTATGGGGCTTTTTGCTACTCTAAGACCCTGATGGAGGGGGAAGGACATGTATATTGTCTCATGAAGGGGATCGTTTTTCCTCCCATCTCGGGGGCATGTCTTCAGGTGAACCAGATTTCTTGTGGGGTGGACTCCTGGCCAAGTGATTGACAGGCCCAGCTGGGGTAATGCTTGCAGGAGGAGACCATAGTATGTAATGTTTTAACCATTGGAACATATTACAATGTTAAGCCTCCATCCAGCTCTAGAGGTATAATTTAAATTCTATTCTTTTGACCTGGAGGAAATAACTTTCTGTTAATGGGCCTCAATAAACCCCTGAAACTTCTTCCTTTTTGCATGATAATTTAAATCTCCAGGGGTCCAATTATGATGCTTCCTGTTTTGGGGCTACCCATGAAGAGGGAGGTAGGGTCTAAAGCTGATCATGAAGGAGAGGTCTGTCATCAATGGCCTCTAGAGCCATTAATTCTAGTTTAGCTACCTATCTACAGGAGAGGACCCTTGGGAGGTAGGTGGGACATAGGACCATCCCACCATGGTGTTTGTTGGGTTGTGGTGTCTACCTTTGTCCTTTGCTGAGATCAGAGTCCATCTTTTAGGCTTGATGAAGCAGAGTTGAATTTTACTTTAGGGGAAATCTTTAGGCAGAAAAAGCTAGAGAAATGCCCTTTCTGCATCTGTAGGTGCTGCCCAAGCAGCTCCATGTGGCCGCTGCACATGCTTGTATCCTGTCAAGAAAAATGGGCACTGGGTCTGGAGAAATGGCTTAACAAGTTAAGAGAACTGGCTGCTCTTGTGCAGGACCCAAGTTTAGTTTCCAGCATGCAGGCAGCAGCTAACAACCACCTATTACACCAGTCCCAGGGAATCTGATGTCATCTCCTTGCCTAAGAAGGCATTACACATGTGGGGTGCGTTGACATACATGCAGACAAAACAGTCATACACATACATAAAGTAAAAATAGATAATTTTTTTAAAGAAGGAAAGAGAACAGGGCTTGGGGAGGTAGACTACAACAAGTAAGAAAGAGCAGGTGAGTATTCGGTAACTTTTTTTTAGTTTTCTTGGTTGATAAGAAACCTCTTCCTACAGTGAAATCATACTGCTTATCTTTCCAAATGAATTAGCAAATCTATAGATGTGAAAATGAAAACTGATTTCTTCCCCTTGGATTAGGTGAGATCAAACTTCTGTAGACCTGGCTGGCAGTGGAAACAAATTTCTGTTTATGATCTGCTTGAGGTGTTCAGACCCCCAACTGCCCAGTGCTGGGGCTTTGGGGAGGAAGAGGAGAGCAAGGAACATCTACTTCAAAAAACCTGTTTCAGGTTTTTAATAGTCAAAGTAAATTGAAAACATGTCAACCATTAAATCAATGAAGCGTAATAAAGTCATTCTGAGGTTTCAGCAGTAAAACCAACTTGAATTCATCAGCTAAGGAATTTACAGTTCTTTAATATGACTCCTTGTAGAGCCCCCACCTCCCTGAGTTTATGAAGCACACACTCGGCTGTGTTTCAGGGTGTTCTGGTGTCCCTGTGGGGTGAGAAGCCTCCTCAATTCGACAGAGACAGAGAAGGGTGCAACACTGTGCAGAAATCCTCCTCCTGCAGCTTTGGTTTCTTACAGCAACTTGGAGCAGCACGCAGTTAAGGGTCTTCTTCCTTCCTGGTTCCAAGCATAGATGGAGACTGTCTGAAGTATCTTGATATGACAGTCTTTTCTTAGATGCATTTGGAAAATGAGTGTGGATTTTGTGGTGAAATATCCGAAGTGCATAATGAATTCTGTTTATTTCTAACCACTTATAGAGGGATATTTATTCTAATAAAATATTCTCTCTTACATGGAAAAGTTTCCATACACCCAAAAGGGCCTGGTCAGTCACTTGGATTTGGATCTGTGCATGTTTTGGAGCTGGGCCTTTATTTGTCCTAAAGTATGTGGCATTCTTTCCTTGTCATTTTTACACATCATGGTGGTCTTACTTTGTCATATAATCTTGGCCTTATCCTACAGCAGGCCTGAATCTCATGTGTAACTGCCTGATATTGTGGGGCAGAAGGGAGCTAGGCCAGTTACAGGGTGCTCCTGTTACCAGAAAAGGACACAATAAAGACAAGACAAGTTCATTAATAAAAGTTACAGGTGATATTGGAGGACTGGGAGTAAAACTTTACCAAGTTACAAGGAACCTATTTGATTTTATGTTACAAATCAAGGGAGCAGGTCCAGGGATGTAGAAATGTGATTGGACAAATAGGATATAGGAACCAATAAAAATGGAAGAGGAGACCAAGAACCTGTTTGTTCTCTCTGTTGCTCTCTATCTTTGTCTCTCTCTCCCTTTCTCTCTCTCTCCCCTCAACTCTTGGCCTCTCGTGTGTTTTCTTTCTCATGAAAATGGGGTAGAGGTCACTCCATTAGAATGAACGAAGATCTTAATTTCTTTATGACTCATTACACAAAGAGATGGAAGTGAATCAGAATATCTTTGGCTTTATGGGAAAAGAGTTCTAATTTCTGTAACCTACCTTGGGTAAAAGAAGATTCTAATGGCTGAGGACAGAGGTGAAAGTCAGGAGGGCGGGAAAAGACTGCTGTTGTGTCCTGCATGGTCAGGTGTTCTTTCCAATGTTAATGAAAGGCCTTGGGAAGAAAAGAAAAGAGCTTAAAAGAAAGCAAGGTGCTTTAGGAAAAGAAAAGACAGCATTTATTGTCCAAGTTCAAGACTTATATGTCTCGAGTATACAAATGCCAATTTCATCAAGTTTCTCAAAATATATTTTCAGTAGTTTCTGTGTCATATCATACTTCAAAGGCCCAGTATTTTAGTTTTCTTATGACAGTATTTGTTGGTAAAACTTCACTGAAAGCTGTCAGAGTTGATTCGTGCAGTTTGGAGAGTTGGCCCTTCTTGGAAACTCTCTGCTGCTGCACATACAGTCCTCTGCTCTTCCCACTCCTCCATGCAGCTCCCCCAACACAGGTCCACAGTCCAGGCAGTGGCTGACATTACTCTCTCCCTCCCTGCCCGACCTCTTGGAGGGACATTACTCCCTCCCCTCCTTCTTGGAGCATCTTTGCCAGATGTGGAGGGAGTGCCACTCACCTGGAAGCAAAGATACCCAGCTGGACCCAGCCTCTGACAAACACACACCCTGTGCCAGGTTCTCCTAGGGCTGCTGGCCCCTCCTGCCAGCCTTACTTCTGTGCCTCCACCTCTGCCTGAAATGCTGTTCCCTATCTCTGTGTATCTATCTTCCTGTCATATTTATTCTGTGGGAGCCCTTCCTGAGCTGCTTCTCGGGTATGGCCCAGTGTCATTCCTTTGCTTCTGTGCTGGATAGCTTTAGTGTCAGCTTGACACACCTGGGTTGAGGGAGCCTCAACTGGGGAATTTCCTCTATTGGACTGGCCTGTGGCCATGTCTGTGGGGAATATTCTTAATGAGTGATGTGGTAGAGCCCAGCCCACTGTGGGTGGTGCCACCCCTGGGCCAGTGGGCCTATGTTGCATAAGAAAGAAGGCTGAGCAGGGGCCAGGGAGCAAGTCAGTAGCAGTGTTCCTCCATGGCCTGTGCTTCAGCTCCAGCCTCCAGGTTCCTGCCCCTGAGTTCCTACCTTGGGCTCCCTGATGAACTGTGACCCAGGAGAAGTAAGATGAAATAAACCCTTTTTCTCCCCAAGTTGGTAGTAGTCAGAGTGTTTTGTCACAGCAATGAAGAAAGAAACTAGGACAGCTTCTCTGCACCACAGTGCTTCTGCTGTGGCCGGACACACCAATAAAGATACAGGCCCTCCCATTTTTAATTGGCATATAGTAATTATTCATACTTTGGGGTATAATATGGTAGTTTCATACATGCATACAGTGTGTGATGATCAAATCAAGGTACTTGACATTTGTATCTCTTTAAAGACAGTTTCTTTAATTACTTTAAAATACTGATTATTTATATTTTATGTATGGGAGTGTTTTGCTTGAATCCATGTAAATGTATCACATGTATACAGTGCCCTCAGAGGCCAGAAGAGGGAGTTGGATCCCCCGGAACTAGAGTTATAGACTTGTGGGTTAGTTAATCTCTATGTGGTTCCTGGGAACCAAACCCAGGTCCTATGGAAGAGTAGAAAGTGCTCTTAATCAGTTTTAACCAGCCCCTAATTACTTTTAAAGATGAAAGATGATAATTTTAAATGGAGGCTTTGAAATGTTGTTCATCTTGCCTGTATTTACTGAGCCCTGGTAATGTGCAAAGTGTGTTTTGAATAATGTCCAGTAGGGCTAAAGAAAGTGAAGAATCAATGGAGGTCATCCTAATAGGGCACTAAGACATCAGGACAGATTTATGTAGGTCTGTCTTAGCATATGCTCTTAATAAAGACTCCAAACGTTCTGCATTTAAGGGTTCAGGTCTCATAAAGCTTTGTTTATTTTTGTTTGTATAATTAGCTTACTTTGCTTTTTCTTAACTGTATAATACATTTTAACAGTTAACATCCAAGTTTAGCTCTGTTAGCATTGTCTTAGATCTATGTGTCGAAAATCAATACAAATTCAATTATTCAGTCCCATATAAAGCCTTTTTAGAAAGATTAAGCATTTAAGAGTTCAGCTATATTAGGTTGGAGGTTTTTTTATTATTATTTTTTATTTTATATGTATGCATGTATTGCCTGTATGTAGGTAAGTGCACCCGTGTCGTGCAAAGCCCACTGAGGTTAGAAGAGGCTGTCGGATCCCCTGGAACTGGAGTTAGAACAGATGTTAGCTGCCATGTGGGTGCTGGGTTCAAATCCGGGTCTTCTGCAAGAACAATCAGTGTTCTTAACCACTGAACCATTTCTCCAGCCCCCTAGGTTGGAAGTTTTAAAACTTCCTTTTATGAAAAGCTTGTAGAAGTCCATTCAGGTCAACTTGATTTAAAGGGTCTTTGGAAGTGTTTCAAACTTGTGTATGTGTCTCTAAAGAAGAGAACTCTGGGCTATGGTAACAGAGTTTAGGAAAGTGTAAATTTCATTTCCCTTGCTTCCAAATTTAGTATCAGAACTCTGATAACATCAGGGATTGTGACACTAAATGTCACTCTGCTTTGGTCTCTTGTGTACCTGTACTTCATGGTTCTCCAGAGAATAAACCAACAGAATAAACAGATACAGATACCAGAGGGACATTTTAGGAGATTAGCGTCTGTCATTAGGGAGGCTTGTTTCACAACAGGCTGTGTGCAAGATGGAGAAGCAGGGAAGACTGGTGGTGTGTCTCAGCCCAGCCCAGGTCCATGAGCCTCAGAACAAAGGGAGCTGATACTGTACCTCAGAGTCTGTGGCCTGAGACCTAAGAGCCTGGAACTCTGATGTCTCAGGGCAGAAGACTATTCCACCTCCAGGAAAAAGAAAAAGAGAGGCAGAAGGAAAGGGAGAAGGAGAGGGAGAAGAGAAAGGGTGGAGGGTGAGGCGAGAGAGAGAAGGAGAGACATAATTTTCTGTAGAGACATGAACAGATGTCTCTTCATTCCTGATAGGTCTCTGATGCCAGATGCAAAAAATGATTCCACCCAAGTCTAGCTTTGTGAAGCAATGAGTTTACTGAGGTTACTTACACAGGTATGAGTGGCTCTTGAACAGTTACATAAAAGGGCACTCCAGTATGGTGATGACTCACAAAAGCTGCATCCCTAGAGCTTCCTGTCCAACTTTCAGGCAGCTCCACTGAAGAGTCTCTTCTCCTCTAGCTATTGCTCATTGCTTATATAACCTCAGAATGGGGCCTCATGAATCCTGGGACCCTCATGAGCTTTTAAGTCTTCTGAGGCGTCATTCTCCTCTAGGAAGGAGTATTTCAATAAATTTGTAGGAAATGAGGACAAGGAGGAGGCGGGGAGCGGGGAGAGAGAGAGAAAAAGAGAGAGAGAGAGAGAGAGAGAGAGAGAGAGAGAGAGAGAGAGAGAGATCGTGGATTCAGAAATACCTGAGATGGTTAACATTGCCAGTTGGATAGGACCTAAACGACGTAGAAGACAAACCTGAACATATCTGTAAAGGAGTTTCTAGATCGGGTTAATTGAAGTGGGTAGACATATGCTAAATGTGGGTGGCATACTTCATGGACTGGGATTCCAGAACGAAGCAGTTGAGCAACAGCATTCATCCCCCTCTGACTACAGTGTGACCAGCAACCACAGCTCTTGCTGCCATAACTTTCCTCAGTGATAAACCATATACAAGCTGTGAGCCAAAATAAATCCTTCCTTCCATAAATTGTTTTACTGAGGTGTTCTGTCACAGGAACATGAAAACTAAATGATATTCCAACCCAGTCCTCCAGGTTACCTGCCATCTTGCCAGGAATACCCTCATTAACTCACACAAAAGAAGTAATGATTCACTAACTTCTTAGACAATCAGTCCTTCATCCATATAGTTAATACCAAGTTAACCATCATCATCCTTTGCATAACAGTCCTATGTTCTTATCTCTTCTCTGATGCTGGGTCATAGTTGTGTCACCTTGGGCTTGAGCATCCTGTGTCCTTTACCTTATCATCCACAACAGTTGACAGATGAGAACAGTCTGGACTTCTGGACATAACAATACTCATTCAGATAAACACACCTGTGTTATATAGTGGATTCAGACACACTTCAGTGACACCATGGATTCACATACAAACCTAGTGACAGCATGAATTCACACACATCTGAGTGACACCATGAATTCACACACACCTGAGTGAAAGGATGAACACACACACACACACACACACACACACACACACCTGAGTGACAAATGGATTCAGACATAGCTGAGTAGTCCCACAGATTCACACATACCTAAGTGATACCATGGTCCTAAACATATACATACACACACACACACACACACACCTTAATGATACTGTGGATTCATACATGCCTGAGTGACATCATGGTTGTATATATACCCATGAATGATACTAGATTTACATAAACATCTGAACTACACCTAGATTCAGTCATACACCTGAGTGACACTGGGGATTCAAACACATACCTGAATGACAACATGGTTTCTTACACACACACCTGAGTGAGATAATGAATTCAGATGTACCTGGAGACATCATAGATTCACACTCATCTGAATGATATTGTGGATTCACACATATGCAATTGACACCATGGACTCACATATATCTGAGTGACAAGTGAATTCAAATACACTTGAGTTACACCATGGATTTCCACACACCCCAGTGACACCACAGATGCAGACTCACTTGAGTGAAAGCATACATTCCTACATACCTGAGTGACACCATGGATTCAGACACACCTGAGTGACATCATGTATTCATACACACCTGAGTGACAGTATAGGTTCAGACACACCTGAGTGACAGCATGAATTCCCACATACCTCAGTGACACCACAGATACAGACACACCTGAGTAACAGCATAGATTCCTACATACCTGAGTAACACCATGGATTCAGACACACTTGAGTGGCATCATGGATTCACACACACCTGAATGACACTATGGGTTCAGACACATCTGAGTGACAGCATGAATTCCCATACACCTGAGTGAACCACGGATACAGACACACCTGAGTGACACCATGGATTCACACACCTGATTGACACTATGAATTCAGACACAACTGAATGAGACCAGGGATTCTCACACATGAATGACAAGATGAATTTACATGTACCTGAGTGACAACACAATCACACCTTAGTGTGAATTCACATACACACACCTGAAGGACACCATGAATTCATGCACACCTGTAATAGTACTGTGTATTTGAAATACAATTAAGTGATACAGTGTATTCAGACATATATATCTGAGTAACCCTATAGACTCAAACACATACATTTGACACAGCAGACTTCAGATGGATACCTCAGTGTCTGATTCATACATATACATGTGAGTGACACAGAGAGTTCAGACATATACCTGGGTAACACCTTGGATGTACACAAACACAGACACACAGACACAGACACAGGCACACACACACACACACACACACATATACATATACACAGAGGCACACATACTCCTAAGTTGGTACATCAGGAGAATGTTTTAAGGATGAGAGGTAGCACATCAATAGTAATGCCTCAAAGAGAGAAGGGATTAGGCCAAGGAAGAAGAATATTGAAACAATTGGAAAATTTTCTGGGGGCTACTTGATAGGTAGCTTTAGGAAAGGTGATGTAGAAACAGAAACAATTCCAGAACTCAATTTTGAAGAAACATCAAAGATAAGGGTTTTTGTTCTTTTTGAAGTATGAGTTCAGGACTTTGTTTTGCAATGGGAAGGTCGTGACTGCACCCTTGCTCCAACTTTTAAATTTCTATCACTCTGGGAACTGTTGCAGTTCCCTCGTTGATATGGCTATGAAGATCATTCAGAACAAGAAAATTCTTTAACTTTTGTCACTTATACAGACTTACAGCATCACTTGCAGAACTCACTGTTAAGTTGATGGGCAAAATGAGAATAGATCTTCTTACGGTCTGACCTTGTTATATTTGTTTGTTCCTCTAAATTTCTGTGCTAAATAAACAGGGTCATTTTCCTGACCAATTCTCATTCTTCTTTTCTTTGTTTCTTTTTGTTTCCTTTTTCTTTTTGTAGTACTGGGGATTGAACCTAGGGCCTCATGCATGCTTAGCAAGCACTCTATCAATGACCTGTCTTCTCCTCCCTGAATTAGACTGGGTAATGTTGTTTATTTTTTAATTAATTGAAAATGTGTTGACTATCATATTTATATAAAATGTACTGTGAATCCTTTTAAGACTGGGCCATTTTCAAGTCATAATAAGAATACTGACGGGTGAGAAAGATAGCTTGCCACAAAAGCATGGGGACCTGAGTTCCAACCCTAGCTCCCATGTAAAAAGCCACGCATGGTGAAGTATGCTTCTAATCCCAGCAAGGGGAGGTGGAGACAAGAGGATCTCTGGGTTTCACTGTTTGTCCAGCCTTGCCTTTTGGTGAGCTCAAGGACTCAGTGAGAGTCTCTCTCAATAATCAAGGTAGACATGCAAGGCCAGAGGTGGATTTACAGCTAAAGTTGCCTACATGTGCACCCGCACATACCTGAATACATATACACACCTGTGTGCAGGTAAACACACATACACATTCATACACACACATGCACATACTCACAAAGAATGGAAAAAGATTAGGAATAGCGAGGAAGAGGAAGAGAGGGGTCACAGAGAAAGAAAGAAAGAAAGAGGCTGCAGTGGCAAGAACATTTCGGACTACCACCTTGGCCTCGGTAACTCAGAAGTAATATGACAGCAGCCAGCACTTACTGGACATTTGCCCTGGGGTAGATACTGTGATAGGTACTTCAGATGAATATATGTTAAACACTCCATCAAATCAGCAAGGGCCATACGACTATATTTTCCATAAAACAAAGGAAGACACTAAAGCTAGAGAATGTCACATTCCTGGGGAATATGCAGTGTGTAACTCCAGGCTGCTGAAATGTGGAGGAACTAACAGGCAAGAACATGAAAGGCACTGAAGAGAAATATTCCTCTGAAAATAAAATGGAAGGATTCTGTGATGTCACCGAACCAAAGAGATGGGAGAAGAGATAAGGAAACTGAAGAATGGAGACAGAGCAAGAAGAGGGTAAGAGCCAGATGGACAGATAGAAAGGGACCCTGAAGATGCCCGCAGCACACCCAGCCTCATCCCATTGCTCATGCTTTGGGTATAGTCCATGTGGGAGCTTTTCCCATGGGGCTTCTCTGAAGGAACTATGCTCATTTATAGGTTGTCAGTCATCCATGGAGGCAACTAATTGCTGAATTACAGGCCAGCCAACCTCAGAGGATATTGAGCTACTATATTGGGTACTCAATGTGCAAAGTTTTTGCATAAAGATATTTTATTGCTTACTTCCTGAGAAAGTATCATTCCATAATTTACTACTCTGGATTTGTGAAATGCTATTAGTTTTATGTTCAGTGCTGGCAGTCAAACCCAGAGCCTAAGCACATGCCAGGCAAGTGCTCTCCCACTGCACTGCACCCCTAACTCCTTCACATATTTTCACATGTTGATTATACATTAGTTTCTTGAGTAAGCACTAGGCCTTCAAGATATTAATCAAAGTCTTAGAGGAGAATTGATAGAAAGCATGAGTTTTTACCCATAGTATGTTATGCGCTTAGCAATAGTCCTTCCAACAGGGACTTGAAACATTCAGGGAAGATATCCATTCGGGGGGAAAGCCTGCATATAGGGATGAGGGTTCTCAAGATAAAGACCAACAGAAGCTGGTACATGAGCCTTGGCCAGACCAAGTAAGCACTCTGTCCTGCTGACAGTATGGGTGGCCTGCCTTCCCAGGACTCTGAAGTCCCAGGACTCCAATGTCTGCCTGACTATCTTTGTGTGGATCCAAAATGTGTGATGGTCAGATGTCTTTCTTTCACCTGTATCCTTAACCTGCCCTCCTCATTTTTATCTGAGCTGCTTTGCTTTAAGGACGGGTATTCGTATACATCTTTGGTTCTTCAATGTTTTGCGGAGAGAGTATTTCTTACTAACATGTATTCCCTTAAAGCATGCATGGCTAAATGTTCCCCAAAATGGAATTAATTACTTTTACTACAAAGAATTGGAGGAAAAAAATAAAACAATATTACTGTGTCTCACACTATTGTTCAATCATGTGTGGCAACCATCATTTGATATGAAAGTTAAAACCTAGCTTGTAGATCAAAAAGGCAAACCCCAAATAGTAGCACACCTTTAGATCTTGTTCGCATGGCAGTTACAGAATTGCACATTGTACAGTCATACTTCCAGCAATATTTTCACATTTCTGCACTGTGCTAAGCATGATCTTGCATGTTTTAAACCCAGTTTACTTTGGCAGATAAATAGATTGGATTTATTTTGCACACATATGTTCCTCCTTTTCTGGATAACCCATGAAGATTGATTTCCCTCAACTCACATTTTAAAAGCAAGGAGATCAAGACTAAGGGAGGGGATTCTTGTTATCAGGGTAATTCCAGAGATCGTGGTTTAACACTACTGTTAAACAGAGAATCTCCTTTGGATTATCTTGCTCAAATTTTGTTTCATTGTTTGTATTTCTTTGGTAGTCAAGTGCATTTGCTGCAAGGCTTAGGTCTCCTGCTCGCTTAAAGTCCCTCATGTTACAAAGGCTCTACCTCTGCACTCTGCTGATTTCCCACCATGTCACAGGCAGCTCTGAGCCAGATCCTAACTCTTACTTTATACTGACTTGTCCAGACAATAGAATCTTAAATTCCAGCAAACAACCTGAATGCCCTGGAGCACTTGTTCTGACATAGCTTGCTGGTTTCCACTTCAGAGTTTCCAAGTAAACTGATCTAAGTGAGGTATGGGAATATGTGATGAGCCTGTGATTTGGGACTCACTGACCTGGACTATAGTCCCCACTGAAATAAGACTGTTTAAGCTTAGTAAATTGCGGTATCTCCTTTTTATTATCTGCTATAGTTAAATGTCATTGTTAACTTGATCAGATTTGGCATCACCTGGAGCCACACCTATCTGTATTTAAAAGAGTTTCCAGGTACAGTTATTTGGGAGAGGGGGAGACCCACCCTGACTATGGGGGGCACCATCTAATTAGCTGTGGTCCTGGCCTGAATAAAAAGAGAAGGAGGAGTAATGAGCGGAGTACCAGCATTCATCTCTCTGTGCTTTCTGCTTCAGTCTCCTGCTGCCGTGCCTTCCCCACCATGATGGACTGCGCCCTCAAACTGTGAGCCTAAGTAAACTCTCCCTTCCTTACGTTACTTTTGTTACTGTGATGAGAAAAGTAATATGATATCAAGCAAAGAATTGTGAATTTAAGAATTCTATATAAACCTGATGGAATCGTACCTTTTATAGAGGACTCAGTGTAGTTTAAAGCCGCCAATGCCAACCCTCTGTCTTTGAAATCTATACTTTCCATATACTGGTGTCAGGCTCCAGCGTCTAGCACCCAGAGTGGATCTCCTGTGACCTCTGCACTCTACCAGTCTCAGAAGCATTAGTGAGAGAAGTTATGATAAGGAGGCCAGTGAAGGTATTCTGGAGTGTGTCGTGTCCACATCCTGTTAGAAGCAGGAGAACTCTGAGGCCCTAGTCCCCAGTTTGGGTTGTCCTGGGAGGTTGCACTACTTCATAGTCACCCCTCGACCTCTTACTTTGGAGACTTTGGCTCAAGTCTCTGCTCTAAACCAACTGTGAAAGTTTTCCTTCATTGTAAAATGGAAACCTTAATATCTACTGCTTCAGGAGATTGAAGGGAAAGAAGAGTTTCAGAGTCACAGAGCTGTGCACCTCCAGTCAGTAGCGGGGCCACTATTTTCATACTTAAAGCATCTATATTCATATACAATGTGCACTGGGAAGGGGTATTGGCATGGGCTCTTTTCCTGACTGAAATTGTTTTTTAAAAAGATGACTGACCCCTTGGCATCCCTGCAAGAGGGCTGAGATGTGCAGTCTAATGTGGAGGAGGCTATAATAGGACTGGTGAGCCCAGATCATCCTGGCTACTGTTTTCTGAGTGGGAAGTGACTGGCTCCAAGATTTGTTCTGCCTGATCATTCCTTTAGGGCCAGCTTTGGCTGTTGAAATCTTTTCCTTTTTTTCATTTTATTCTGTGGCCCAAACCTAGTGCCTAATGTTGCTAGGCAACTATTCTCCCACTGAGCTTCAGCCTCAGCCCAGAGAAATTTTTTATAAGACTACAGAGTTCCTCTTGTGTGTAGACTCTTTCCCCTCCCTAGACTTTGGGTCTGCAGGTGTTCTGTGTCTTTAAGCAACCCTGTCTTATAGGTATGTTTTGAATCTCAGCAAGACATGAGATTTTTCTCCTACTTCCTAGCACCACTTTTGATGTACACTGGTGACTAATGATAGAAGTAGCAACTGTGAGGCTCTCCAACTGCCAGAGTCTCTGTCACTTGCAGACTGGTCCACATCCTTTCCTGTGCCTGTTACTTCTATACTACCCCACATAGAACAGCAAATGGCCTGTGGCTACCAGCAGGGGCTTTGTGGCTTGTGTCTTCCTCCTACTTCGAGGTCCTAAGTGACCTCTGCTCTGCATGTACAGCAGCTCAGTGTGTCCTGCTGTGTGGAAACTACATGACCTCCAACAAATTACTCTTCAGAAAGAGTAGAAATGAAGATGTGCAGTTGCTTCCCATCTGCCATGTAATAGAAATACACTGCTCAGTTGCTGCCTTAGAGATTGCTTGACCGTGAGGAATATGGTATTGGGTAGAATGGAAGAGCAATGCTTTCACCTGAACAATTCATCTTCCCTGAAACCTAAAAATAGTGGGACTTGTGGATAGATTGTGAGCACTTTTGAGTCCACCTTTCAGTGCTACTGTTCTTATGTAAGTGTGCTTTCTTCTGGACAGTGGCTTTGGGCAGAAATGAACTCTGTGTACTTGTGTGCACTTCTTAGCCCAGAAGGCTTCAACTTTGAATTATCTAAGATAGATGAAATCTTCTACTCTTAGGCTTTTTTGTTCTCCACTGGTTTACCATGTTTGCCATATCAGCACATCTCTTTTATAATTACCATCCATTGCAAATAGTCAAATCTTTTATAATGTACTTAGCAGTGTTTCCTAACATTGTCATATAAAGCATCTTATTAGCACTTTGAAGAAATGAAAACAACCCCATCTGTCCCATGTGACACTCTAACACCGCTTTATCTTCTCTACTCTGAAGATTAGGAGGCTAAGACCCAAAAAGATAAGACGATATGTGTGAAATCCCCAAGCTTCCTCATGGTGTTAGTGTAAGGGTCCTCTTCTGTCCAACACACCCTCGTCTTGCTCTGTCAGTTTAGGCAGAAAAGAGGGTGTATATGAAAAAGGAAACATCCACTTACTATTACTAGTATTACTAGTTCTGTTTCTACTCCTTAAGGTTCCCTTTCAATTCTTTCCATCCCTTTTGTTCAGTTGTTTAGTATATGCTTACACTTAGGCTTTTATGGTACTTTGACAACCAATTCTTCCTTTGAGGGTTTTTAGTATAACTCCATTTTACTTTTGTGGGATGAGAGGATTCAATTATATGGTCTTTAACATTTCTTCCTACAATGAAAGGTAAAGCATGGAAATTTATTGAATTTATAGATGAAGAGTAGTTTTGAGCTCTTCCCAGATGGGGTAGCCTGTTTCTCCCATGCCTTTTCTCTAATAACTAAAGCACCTAAGATATCCCACCAGGACATATTGAAGGCCTCAGGAAATGGGGCAGAGAATGCACCCTGGACCTCATGACTGAGGAATGGCATGTGTGAGTTCCCTAGACTTTGACTGACACTTCTGTATTCCAGATGGGTTTTTGCAATGACTGCAACCCAGAAGCAAAGAGCTCTAATAAAACCTTGCTGGGTCACAGGCTGAGGTCAACAAAAGGGTGGACTGACAGAGCCAGGAGTATTTGACAGGGCCTGTCTACCTCTCCCTCCCATCCTTATACTCACACAAGAGCTGAATTGGAGCCATTCATGTATGTGCTCCAGGGCAGCACACCTAGGCTGCAGCTTCAGACCCTTCTGCACTTGCATCCCAGAGCTGATCTCCACCTTGCCCTGGCCATGGGGTGCAGTGCTCCCACTGCCCAGTCAGGGTGATGTAGATGCTTAGCATGGTTGCAGCCTTCTCTTACTAAAGTAGAGAACGAAACTGCCCCCTTCCCAGCCACAATAAAAATGTCACAAATACCTAAGATCTCGATTACCAGAGACCTAGGGGAAGGAATGTGAAGCTGAAAACACAAACAAACCTAAATCCAGATCCAAGAACTGGACAACTTTTTAAATTTTGCAACAGGCATAAGCCTCCACATTGAAGAAGCCCAGTGAATCCCAAACAGGATGAACAAAGAATCCACAGTCAAACCTCAAAAAGGAAGAAAATCTTGTCAAACAAGATAGAAACACAACCTCATCATAGGGGAATAATTTGAAAGTCAGTGAATTTTTCATTAGAAATTTAAAAGTGGAAGTTTGAGGCACATCGTTCAAAGGCTGAAGAGAAAAATCATCTATGAATTCCATATCTAGTAAAAATATCTTTGAGAATGAGGTGGTAATAAAAGTATTTTAAGATATAGCAAAAAGAAAAGAACCTGTCCCCCGCAGACCTGCCTATAAAGAACACCTAAAATAAGTTTTCTCCACCAAATGAAATGGGCAGAAGAAGATAGAACAGTTAACTGAGTGCCTGAGGGGAGTGCAGATGTTCCCTGCTCTGAAGCTTGAGGGCGGTGTGTTGGTCTCCCCTCTCTTCAAGATTTAAACAACTGGGGGAATGTTGAATCAAAAGTGCATGTTATCATCTGCTGTGGTGCTCAGTGAATTGAGAGGAGATTCTCCAGACAAAAGATGGGAGAGAAAAAGACAAATACTAAAAGTAAGATTGTTTCCATTTTAATAAAAATGACAAAGTGCTGACTCTTGATTTGGTGCTCACATGTATGTTACTGAAGACTTCTGATGTGCTCCTCACATATATGTTACTGCAGACTCTTGATATGGTCCTCACATGTATTTTAAAAGCTTAGTAAACACTTAAAGTCATTCATAAAAATATTTCCTCAGAAACACTGTTGAAACTGGACATGGTGGTATAGGCCTATAATCCCAGCTACTTAGGAGCTGAGGTAGGAGGTCTACAAGTTCAAAGCCTGTCTGCACTCTAGAGTGATTCATGGCCAGTCTGGGCAACGTCTGAAAACTCTGTCTTGAAAATAACAAGTTGAAAAGAGGGTTGAAGTTGTAAAGAACTGAACTCACCTAGCATGTGGGAGGCCCTTGATTCAATCTCTAGTATCACAAAACAGAACAAAGCGTTATAGCTATTTATAAATCAAAACAAATTTCTAAGAAAATATTTATATCCACTATACCATAACAAGAAAAAGGAAACAGGGGAGAAAAACAGAACAAGCATAGACAGGAAGCAAGAGTGAGAGGGAAGAAGGAAAGGAATAAGAAAACAAATGCATTTGCAGGCTTTAGCCCAAACATTAATATCTACTTTACCTTATAAAAGTATAACATAAGCCGGCCGTGGTGTTTTACGCCTTTAATCCCAGCACTTGGGAAGCAGAGGCAGGCAGATCTCTGTGAGTTCAAATCCAGCCTGGTCTACATAGTGAGTTCCAGGCCAGCTGGAGCTACAGGGAGACCCTGTCTCAAAAAGACAGAAAAAAAAAAAAAAAAGTGTAAAGTAAGAGTTAAGGACAGATCATCAGAATAGATGTAAAAGTGCTATGCAAACGCTGTAATTGATTCTGAAAAGACTTCACCTCTGGCCTAACAGCATGAGTAGGTTGACTGTGAAAGGGTGACTGCATGCAGTGGTGGCTCTGGCTCAGGCCTGTACTCCCATCTCTTGAGTCTGAGGCAGAAGGATTGCCACAGTTTGCAGGCCAGCCTGCGCTGCATAGTGAACTCTAGAACAGCCTGAACTACATGAGACACTGTCCGCCAAACAAAGAACCCCAAGCAATCAAAACAAAAAAAAACAAAAAAGAAATTGAAATATGAAAAAGGAACAGCGTTCAAGTGTTAATTTTCAAAATGCAGGCAGATCTCTGTTTATATCAGAGAAAGTTGATCAAAGAGTGAGGAGTGGACATTGTGTGACAGGTGAAGACACAGAAATAGCATGCATATTCACCAAAGCCCGTAGTTTATGAAGCTAAAACACTTAAAGTGGAAAGGAAAAATAGTCAAATCACTTTACAGTGTGAGAGATGAATACTTTCCTCTTGGCAGTTTGTAACCTGTAACCCTCCCTGACAGAAATTCTGAAAGTAACAAACTTTAAAAGTTGAAGAACTTAGAAGTGGTGGGGAGTCAGGCTGGGGGACTGTGGCCACAGAATAGTTCTGTGTACTGACTGCAGTGGTGGTTACACAGATCTGACACGTGAGATTGTACGGAACTACACACACATGCTTGTAATGACAGTGAAATCTCAACAAGCCCTTCAGACTATACCAACATTGGTGTCCAGGTTTTGAAACTGTCCTGAGTCATGCAAGATGGTAGTATCAGATAAATGCAGGTTAGGGTACAAGGGACTTTCCTCTCTCCCTCTCTCCCTCCATTCCTCCCTCCCTCCCTTTTTTTTTTCAATATTCTGTAGCTTTGCAACTATTTCATAATAACTTTAAAACACTGTGGGGCTCAGAGAGTTGCTGGATTTGTGTCTGTGTTTGGCAGTATTTTCATCATATGAATGCATCTTTTAACATACTACAATATATCCATCTGTTCTGTGACTTAGACGCAAAGCCCCTGTCTCTCCTGAGCACAGAATTCAGGGCCAGGAATCACCTGGCTCCCAAGGTTGAGGCTCTGTGAGTTTGTCTGTAGAGAAATGCCGTGGCAGTAAGAGGCATGACAATCATGCCTAATTGTGAAATTTTACTCAAGGCATAGGGAGCTAAAAATAGGGCCATTTGTGTCCTGGTACAGGTGTAACAACAGCTGGGGACCTAGCAACTGGGATGTGAAGCCTTATTGGTTGGGCAAAGCTGTGTTTGCACTTTCCTACCTAGATCCAAGTTCTCCTGTGACACACACGCAGAAAGCTAGCCATTTGCATCTGGATAGCTGTCCTCTAGAACTATTTTGGAAAGCTCAGAATCTTTGAAAATGATATGATTACTTTTCTCTGAAAACAGATGCCCATTTTCTTTACGGAAATGTCAGTAAAGTTTAAAGAACATAAGAAAATCATCTAGAGAGGTATATTTCTGGAAAACATGGGCTGTTTTATGTTTTTCAGAAGTTCTAAGGCCTCTGCTTATTCAGATTATGTTTATATATATATATATATATCTGTGCGTATGCACAGATGTGTGTTCACATGTGCATGTACGTGAGATGCACACGTGTGTAAGCATTTGCCTCAACGTGCATGTGCATTTGTGTGTATGGCTATATGTACATGTGTGAGTATGCATGTATGTTCATGTGTGTTGATATATGTTGTCGTTTTCTCTTGAGTGCTATGCCAGGGATTCACCTGGAGATGGGAACATGACTTTGCTTGAGGGTGATACTCATTTTCCCTGTTTCCACATGCACTGGTGGTCTGTGAGGATACATCCTCTCAAATACTTTTGTAATACTTTATCATTTGCCAAGCACAGACCTTCCTGGAACTCATGATCCTCTGCCTCATCCCCCTGTATTGTGGGATTATGGCTGTGCATCTGAGTATTACCTCACTACAGTCCTGTGCAGTGGGTCCAGCAAGTCCTGTCTCACTTTGCACTTGAGGCAACTGAGGCTCACAGGATGCCTCACACTCAATCCATCTACACCCTGATAGCCACAGATGTTGACTGTGTACACTGGTCGTTCTCTGCGTGATAAGCAGGCCTGGTCTTCTGCCAAATTTGAGAAATAAGCTTTGCTGTCAAAGCATTTTGGGCAGTTGCCAGCTGATTTTTGTTCTAAATTAGGCAACTCTTACTCAGATATATTTACTCAGTGTAGAAGTTCAGGGAGATGCAAGGAAATTGACTTGGGATTTCACAACTCCCTGACCATCTGAGATTGGATAGCTTAAACCACAATACAGAAAAGCTGTTTACTGTACGTATTCAGTTGCTATGGGAACAGACTCTGCTCTCATAATCAACTTGATATTTGGAGGGTCCTAGGACCACTTTTTTATTCAATGTACAGTTTCCCCTCAGAGGCATGAGCTCCTGGAGTACACATTTTAAAGGGGTTCCTCCATCTTTCCTGACACAGCAGGCAGCAAGCCACCTAAATTAATGTGGATTTCTCTGTATCTGTGCCCTGGGGTGCTCCAGTGCAAACTAGTACCCATCTTGGATGGTGCCTTCCTTCGGGGTGTGCTCGGCACCACTGATGGACTCTTCTTGACAAAGCAGATATTTCTTCCTCATTCCCAAGTCTCTCTCCATGCTCTGCATTCACTCTAATAAGTGAACATGTTTGAAGATGTGATACTTAAATGTTAAGTTTGTTGAAGATAAGATGCAAAGACCATCTTCCACTTTGCCATCATCACAGTTACATTGCTCTATAAACCCAAAGTGAACTTTAAACAAAATAAAGAACAATGATTACCATGAAATTTGCATCATGGGCCCCTCATTTTGTCTAGCAGCATGTCTGTCTGTCTGTCTTTCTACACATGAGTGTGAGGGTCTCTCCCTCCCCTTGTGGGTCATTGGCCACCGACCCATGAGAACAAAGGGAGCAGAAGTGACTAACGGGGTCAGGACGGCCAGTGAGCATGGATGGAAAAGAGTCAGTTTCATTGATACAGCTCATTTATTCAGTGGTGGTCAGGGAAAAATATAGGGTTGCAGCCAAAGTTTTACATGATAGGTGCTCATAGTATGCTTTATTTACATGTGGTAGGGGGATCCTATCATCTGGCTATAGGGCAATGTCTAATTATCATATAGAAAAAACCTGGGGGCAGTTTATTGCAGGTAACTATACCCAAGGTCATGTTCCAAATAAGGCTGGGTATCTGTGCTTGGAGGCACTTTCCAGTTAAGGTCAGGCAGAGCGCAGGAAGCCCCCACTGAGAAAGGGAGTCCTGCATATAGTGCCTAGCTCCTTAGAGCTATCAGGACATGGTGGATTACAACCTTAGTAGCAGGGTCCCCCGACATCTCCCCCTGTTTTGTTTTATAGGGGAGAAGTGTCATTACAAGCTTTAAGAGCCAACTCATCTATATCGGGAGAATCCAGAGTCTGATAATTGACCATGATCTCATTGGTAGTAATTTTAGCAGTGGTGGCAATTTATCAGCTAAGAAATTATATGAAACAGGGAGCAAAATAACACACAGCATAATCAGGGAGCTATTGCTATTGTAACATTCCCCCTCTGAAGAGGTAACCCCAAAATCTTTTTGGGATAAGTGCTCCCAAATACTTTTAACGTTTTGGCCTTTTGGACAAAGTATTGTGTTAAAAGGCCCAAGGACATTTTGAATTTTAGCCAAGAAAGAAACTGGCTACTTTTCTTTGGGGTCTTTTTACCCTAGCTACCTAGCCAATTTCTATCTCCTATTTTTATTACACCACCCTCTGAAGAGGCTTACCCAAATTGACAATAGGGAATTGGGACACAGACTGCTCTGGCTTCTTTCATGCTGAACAGGGATGCAGGGTGAGGCAACTGGGGTACCCCCTTCAGTGGGTCTATCTAAAAGACTCCCAAATTAGATAGCTCTTAACTATAGGGAGAAAAGGAAGGTGCTTGACTGGTGCCTGGGAGATGTGAAGGAAAAGTAAAGGTAAGAGTAAAGGCAAGAGTAGTTAGTATTACAATTTCTAGGCAGGGAACCAGAAAATGTCCAAATTAAAGTCCATTGGAATTTTTTGATGAGGGCTTCCAAAGGCATCCATCTAACAGGTTCCTCCTCATTTTTCTTTTGCCTGCCAAGGCTGGATTGATTATTGATGAACTCGGGCTTTGTTGTCAGGCACTTTGATAACTGCTGGAGTGGCTAGAATCAGCTCCCTCTTAAATGGCCTCTAGATAGGAAGAGAAAACAAATTTAGCCATAATTTTAGAACAATAGTGCATTGTTTCCCTCAGCTGCAGGTGGACACTACAGTATTGCAGACCAAGATTTTAAAGTCCTACACCTGAGTAGTACTGTCCTATTAGGAACAAAATCACCAATGTGAAATAATTGTCTAAATAACATCTTGTAAGAACTTAAGTCTAATGTCCTGGATGTGTAATCCCTTGAACTCTTAAAGAAATATACTGATGACTTTAATCTTTGGTTATACTTTCCTTTTGGGTGCTTAAGGCCATAGAGTTGGCCCCAATAAATGAATTTATTTTTACTTTTAAGGTCGTTTGAGGATCTGTTCCTCAGGGGTCACATGGGCTTGGGGGGAGCCCCTGGCTTCTCTGGATTTTTTTTTTTTTTTACCAGTTCCATCTATGTGAAGATAAGTCAAGAGGTCCTGCTCGACCTGGGTTTCGCTTGGAAGCGTGGAGAAAATGTTTTCTCTGTGTTGACACTCCTCTTTGCACACTGGACAGTGGTTGAAGTCCATCTTTTGGGGTCTCCATGGCCTCCCTGAACAAGAGGACAGATGACTCACCAAAGTTACAGGACATTTTGAAAGATGTTCCATGGCTCCTGGAACTTGTTTGATCTTGGAGGGCAAGGAACAAAAAATTGTCCCTTTAAGTCCCTCTGACCAGATTAGTATAGGCCTCAAAGTCTGGCTATTAAACATCCAAGAAGGTTAGTTACATCCATCTGGTATTTTTAATTACCATGTGTCATGTAGACAAAGCTTGGGCAAAACACAGACATTTTTAAATAAACCTTGATGAGACATCCTTAAACTACTTGAATAAAGTGTGTCCTAAACTAGTTGACTAAAGTGTGACCTTAGAAAATTTATGATTATTTATATATTATCTTTGTTATATCTTAACCCTACATAGACCTTTATTGCTTGCTTAGGCTTTCTCATTTTTGTGTAAATTCTGGGAATATCCAGCCATCATAATTTTTATACATAAATCCTTTTTAAAAAAGGTCTCCATTCTCATGTCGTTCTAACATCTTTTTTTGAGGGGGGTCTTTTTTAAACAGGGTCTCCCTGTAGCCCCAGCTGTCCTGGAACTCACTATGTAGACCAGGCTGGACTTGAACTCACAGAGATCCACCTGCCCATGCCTCCCAAGTGCTGGGATTAAAGGTGTGTGCCACCACGCTTGGCCATCTTTTAACTTTTCTTTTTTTTTTCTTAATAACCATGAGACAATAACATTAACAAATAAATTTTTCATCTGTTATGAAAATTCTTTTCCTGGGGATACTAAGCAATGTTTTTCCTCTTTTAGGTTGTAGTATCAAACCAATGTTTGATTACATTAAAGATTTTTGGGGGGAAACTATAGGAAAGGAAGTGCCAGGCCTAAGCACAGGCTGCAGTAGGGAGTGCAGCTTCCACTTTGAGAGCACAGCCCGTGCTTCTGCAAAATAGCCAAGCTACAATCTGCCTGGATGAGTGGATCTATCAGGAAGTGACACACCAACTTATGGGACACTGGGGGCAGGGGGAGAGGTATATAAGGCTTGCACTTCCCAGCAATAAATGAGTCTGCAGCACCTCGGCCAGAACCCTTGTTCCCTGCAGTCCCTTGTGGGCTGGACCAGTGAGGAAACCTGCAACAGGGAACCAATAAATTTATTGAGCTTACTTACAGAGATGACTGAGGGGTTCCTGAGGTGTATGAGTGACCTGAGCGTATGCACACTGGAAAGCCTTAACCCAGCATGGATCAAGCCTTTTTTTCCTAGGCTTCCTCGGATAATATACTTTAGTCCTCCTCAAACCCAGGAGAACATGTGATTAGGGCTGAGTTACATACAGTTGCCTGGGAAGAGCAGCTGGATACTCAGGTGAGGGTCCAAAGACCCCGATTACCCCTCCTCCTTTAATTAAAGAATATGGTTCTCAAGTCAACAAATACAATGTGATGATTTTTTGTTAGTGGACACAACTGAAGTCATGAGGATGGTAGTTGACTCAGAAGAAAGTAGTGTGTAGCATCATCTTATTAAAAGAACATGGAATCTAAATTATATACATAAGATAATGTAATATGTTAATATTACCCATGTACATATTGTGTTTTATAAGTTTTCCAGGTAAACCTTATAGAAAACACAAGACAGTTAAAAATTTTTAACCTTATGTAGTTTAGAGAGTGGTCTACCAAAACCTTGCTTTAGGTGGAAAGAAACTATTGGTACATAGTTAAACATTATCGAATTGATGTTTACAACCTCCAGCATAATCAATTCAGGAAAACTATGCTATAACCCTGTTTAGTCTTTAATAAACCCTTTTAAC
>NW_008338998.1:1682304-1717616 GCF_000622305.1 Nannospalax galili | reverse complement strand
CAGATATGAATTGCACCCTGGAGCAGAAGCAATCATTCCTTAAAAGTTAATTTATATTTTTTATAGGAACCATGCTGTAATTTTACAATTTTAGTTTAGAAGAAAGCTTACTTACAAGTCAATTTGATATCTAGTAAATTATATTTAATTATTTCATTAGTATTAAACATAAATCTATACATTCATAACAGTCTCATTCAATAAATACTATGGTTAGACATAATGTCACAACAAACCAGTTTGAAAACCAAGACTGATTACCTTGATGGAATTTTGATTAGAAGTGTATAAAAGAAACTCTTAAAAGCCAGCAGTACTTTACATATACATCCATATACATCCATACACACACACATACATACATACATATATAAAAACACACACATATATATGTATGTATAGGAGAATCTCAAAATGGCTGTGTTGGACAAAGCCATACACACTGATGAGGTGGAAAGAAGCAACTGGTACATATTTAAGCATTATCAAATTGATGTTTACAGCTTTTAGCATAATCAATTAAGGAAAACTGTGATGCTTTAGTTACTGACTGAGGAATTCTGGGCAGAAGATTTCTCTCTCTCTCTTTTTTTTAATCTGTCCTGTTGTTTATTAAGTAGTTAAATTTATCTTTGTATTTACCATACATTTTACATTAGTCTGTGTTAGTGACTTTACTCAGTATTGTGACCAAATAGAGAATCACATTAACTACTTTTACATAGACAGTAATACCCACTGTTGAAATTAGTTTATACCTTAGTTGTTTTTATTGTACAGTGCATTTACTCTTAGGCTGTTTTGTTGTTTTCCTTTTCTTGTCACAGGATCAGGGGGCCAGCCTGAACTTGGAAAAGCCTTGGAAAACATAGCTTGACATAATAGGCTTGAGTCTGAAGTGGGAGGGCCAATCCCATCTCCAGAGTCAGCATCTCAATGAGCTCAAACAGCACGTGACAATTTACCAATATAATTAATACAAAAAGGCATTTGTTCTTCTTTAGTCTAAAAGTTTTGAATTGTTTATCCGTATTTTACTTTTAAACTAAAACAAGACCATTAACTCACAAGGTGAATTCCTTTGAAGAGGGCTGTCAGTCTGGATTGGAGAAAACATTTTATAATTTATTATACATGATCTTGGATTAAGTACCCATGACCTGGTGAATAAGAAACACATAAAACAATAGTACCTAAAAGAAAATGCAAAGAGACAATATAATACTCTTTTCTTTTTAGTCTATCCATGACATTGTAACTAGAAGTTACCCAGGGAATGATGTGGCAAGGACAAAAGTAAGCATACAGCAACTGAGCATCAGCGAGGGAAATACTCTAATCCAGAGCAAAACAGGCTTAGAATCATAATGCAGAAAAGGGAAGCAATTGGGACCAGTGGAGTCCACATCTTAAGTCTCCCATCCAAGTGTGCTATCCCTTTTAACCTCTATAGTTGTAACTATGTGTTGGTAGTAGCTTGTCTCCTGTGGGCTGCCATAGCTGCTGCCATGGGAGGTGGGGAGAAAAGGCCATGACCCACATTGCATGCGGCCTCAGTGCTAGCCAGATGCCATCTGGGTGCATGCAACATGAAGGCATTTACCTCCAAGGAGAAGCCCACAGGGATGCTGAAGACTATGGGAGAAAGCCCTCCACTTGGGGCGTTCGTCTTGGACAAGCCCCTTTCTGAAGAAAAAGTTTACGGGAAAAAATAGCTTTTAAAATCTTTTTTCCATTTGTCCATGGGGCAAGCCACCTTAAGTTCTTTAAATGCTCTGCAGTCCACCTGTGCTTTAAATCCCTTGTTTTTTTTTTTTTTTTTTTTTGTTTGTTTTTTTTTCCTCTCTCTCTCATGGGGCAGGTCAATTTAAATTCTCACCTAACTGGCTTGGCCTGAGCCTGAATGCCTGAGGCAAGATAAAAAAATCGATAAGGAAGTTTATTTGCTCTCTTAGGAGTTTAATTCAATGTGTGTGAAAATCCCTGCACATAGAACTTTGGGGACTCTTTGTTTCTAGGGGTGTTGTTGAAGACAGAAAAGGAACGGGGGTGAAATACCAAGTCCTAGGGGAACATTCCCAAGCCCTGAAGATCTCAGGGGATTCCTCACTAATCCACAGTGCAAGCCTGACCGTGAGTTTCAGAGAACCCACGACCACTCTAAGAGCATTTAACTGGCCCTTGCCTGACCAGGTTTTGCATTAGAAAGATGTATAGATAGGAGGTCTTTGTCTACACCCGAGCAGGCAGTCAGAGTCCATTCAGAGGACTAAGAGCCTTCAGCTAACATTGGAGAGTAGCCCTGATCAGAAAGCCTCAATTGCTCCTTCTTCTTTAACAGTCCCATGTGAAGACTCAGACCAAAAGTAAAAGGGAGAAAAGAGGGGGGCTGCTGATCCTCAAGAGTGGGATGGCCAAGGCAAAGCTGCCATTACCCTCTTGGAGAGAGGAGGTACTCAGAAACTCCACATGTTCTAGGAGCCCCACATTGGGTGCCAGCTGTGGGTCTCTCCCTCACCGACCTACGAGAACAAAGGGAGCAGAAGCAACTAACGAGGTTAGGACTGCCAGTGAGAATGACAGAAAAAACCTTCCAGGAGTTAGTTTCAGTGATGCAGCTCATTTTTTTACATTTTTTACCTGATAGGTGCTCATAGTATACCTTATTTACATGTTGTAGGGGGATCCCCTCATCTGGCTATAGGGCAATGCCTAATTATAATATAAAAAAAATCCTGTGGGGCAATTTATTACAGGTAGCTATGCCCAAGGTCATGTTCCAAATAAGGCCAGGCATCAGCATCTGTGCTTGGAGGCACTTTTCAGATAAGGTCAGGCAGAGAGCAGGATGTCCCAGATGAGAAAGTGAGTCCTCCATATAGCACCAAGCTCCTTAGAGCTATCAGGACATGGTGGACTACAACCTTAGCAGCAGGGTCCCCCAACATGAGTGCATGTGTGTAGCTTATGTGTCCCCACACCTGCAGGTCTCAGAGCAAATACAGTGGGCACAGGCCCTGTACACCTGTGCAAATAAATTCCAGGCACTGAAATTGAGTTGCTTGTAGAAACAATTTCAAGCAGCAGTTTGATCAGTTGATTTACTGTCCTTA
Organism: Nannospalax galili; assembly: GCF_000622305.1. Lineage (NCBI taxonomy): Eukaryota > Metazoa > Chordata > Mammalia > Rodentia > Spalacidae > Nannospalax > Nannospalax galili. The sequence continues at coordinate 1,714,503 of NW_008338998.1, read as the reverse complement.
TTCCCATCCGTGACTTGTTTTCCAAACAGGTACCCTGTACCTGCCTCTCCTGTTCAATCTGAGTTCTGAGTGCTCTGCTTAGGTTTGGCAGAATAGCAGTTCTGGAGACATTTGGGACAACTGATGTGAGTAAAGGAAGGTTGGCTGTATTAGTCACTTTTCTGTTGCTGTGATAGAAACGCTGACCCGAACAACTTGTAGAAAGAAGAGTTTATTTGAGCTTACAATTCCAGGGGAATTACAGTCCGTCATGGCTGGGAGGCATGGTGGCTGGAGGTAGCTGGACCAGGAGCAGCAGAAGCTAAGCTCTCACATCATCATGCAGGCACAGGAAGCAAAAGAGTGACTGGAGATCTGGCAAGGTTTAAGAACTCTCTAAGCTCACTCCCAGTGACATGCTTCCTCCAGTATAGCCACACCTTCTAAAACCTCCCAAACAGCGCCATCATCTAGGGACAAAATGTCCAAACACTTGGAGCCTATGGGGGACATTTTCATTCAAACCACCACATTCCACCCCCTGGCCCCCATAGGCTCATGACCATATAAAATGCAAAATGCATTTAGTCCAGCTTTAAAAGTCTCCATAATCATTATCAGTCTCCATACAATTCAAAAGTCCACAGTCCAAAGTCTATTCTGAGACTCAGGTAAATATTGTAACTGTAAGCTTCTATAATATCAAAAGACAAATTACATACTCCCAACATATAGTGGAACCGAATATACATTATCATTCCAAAAGAGACAAATGGAGGCATAGTAAGGAAATACTGGACCAAGACAAGACAGAAAACCAGCTGTGCAAACACCAAATCCAGTAGCTCCACGTCCAACTTCTGGAACTTTACTTCCAAAGGGCTTAGGTGGCTCAGCCTCTCTAGCTTTGCTGTGTGCAACACACATCTCTCTCCTGTGCTGGTACCACTCCCTGTGTGCAGGTCTTCTTGGCAAATGCCTCACAGCTCTAGCATCATGAACTTCTTGGGGTCTCCATTACCAACCAGGCTTCACCTTCACAGCTTCATGCAATGGCCTATCAGGGCCTTCTCTAGTCAGGGGCACCCATGCTTCATGCTGCCTGGTCTCCAAGGCCCCCTGAAACCTCAGAGGAAGAATCAATGACCCCCTTCACTCTTCCACCTTTCGTGCCTCTAAAGCCAGCACCAGGTGAACTATACTGCCAAGTTTGACTGCAAGTTTGGGGTGGACTCCAGCCTGCTTTATCCATTTTAGAAGCTTTTCTCTTCCATGGCCCCTGCAGCATTTTCCTTTCACAAGTTGGCGGCTTAACTGGGCGTGGTCTTGCCCTGGAGGCACTCTCTTCACTGTTTAAGTTTGAATCTCTAGGCCCCTCCTTAATCACTTTAATCTCCCTATCAAATGGATCTTCTCCAGCACATGCCAAAGCTCCAACATTTATCTTCCTAGTGCTCTTTTTCAATCCAAACTGTATTTCTTTCTGCCCCATTTTCTCTTTTTCACTGTCGATCTGCATAATATTCACCATTAATATCCATGCCACCATTTCACCATTAGGCTGTCTTGAAATTTCTTCTACCAGAGAAATTAGTCCATTGCTTTTCAACTTAGCCTCAGGCAAGCTTTTAGGTGGAGGGCAGACTCCAGCCAGACTCTGCCAAAATATCCCAAGTGCTGCTTAAGTACTGATTTCCCTCTGGAACTACATTGCTCTCAGCACTGCTTTCTTCCAGGTGTTTACTAGAATGGCCTGTTAAGCTCTGCTTACAGCAATCAACCACTTTTCTAGCCCAAACTTCCAAAGTCTTCCAATATTTTTCCAAAACCCCACATGGTCAGGTTCTTCACAGCCAACAGTATTACGGTTCCAGGTTCCAGGGGAATTACAATCCATCATAGCAGGGAGTCATGGTGACTGGAGGTGGCTGGACCAGGAGCAGCAGAAGCTAAGCTCTCACATCATCATGCAGGCACAGGAAGCAAAAGAGTGACTGGAGATCTGGCAAGGCTTAAGAACTCTCCAAGTGCACCCCCAGTGACATGCTTCCTCCAGGATAGCCACACCTTCTAAGTTCCAGGGGAATTACAATCCATCATAGCAGGGAGTCATGGTGACTGGAGGTGGCTGGACCAGGAGCAGCAGAAGCTAAGCTCTCACATCATCATGCAGGCACAGGAAGCAAAAGAGTGACTGGAGATCTGGCAAGGCTTAAGAACTCTCCAAGTGCACCCCCAGTGACATGCTTCCTCCAGGATAGCCACACCTTCTAAAACCTCCCAAAACAGCACCATCATCTGGGGACAAAATGTCCAAACACTTGGAGCCTATGGGGGACATTTTCATTCAAACCACCACAGTTGGCATTAGGTTACACTGTGACCACATTTATGGAAAGCTTGTCTATGCCTCTCAGACAGCGGTGCAATACTCAGAGTATGTGCTTGGTAGTCACACATCTGTACACCAATTCATGCATGAGTGAGTTAGTTCCACAGTTGAAGAAAACTTCAGACTTAAGACACTTATGAAGTTCTTTATCTGCTGTGAGCATTTAAGGAACTCATTCATATAAGGCAGTACCACAATTTCTGGGGCACACTTTTTTTTCATCCATGTTCCCTTTCCTGATCTTGAGCTCACTGTACTTATTTTCTGAGATTTTATTCACAATTGGATAAACTGAGTAACTAAGTTGTCATCGAACATCCATCCCTAGATTTGCTTCTACATATCTCTATCCTTATACTAAGACTAGTGAGGAAATTGTTAACATTTCATTGTCAGATTCACTTAGGGTTGCACTTGGCAGAGAGATTCAGGTCAGAGGATGATAGACTGGATGGCCAGTGTTCTCTGTAATCTGAACATGAGTGAGGAGAAACTGCTCTCTTCTAGATGCTAATAACCCAAGGAAAAGAATATTTGGCTAATGAAGCACTAAGTAAGGTATACATTTCTACCAGAAAGAAAATGTCAACTACAAATGGCTGCCACAGTCTGTCTACAAACAAACTCCACACCACCATGCAAAATGGCATAAAGAAGGTCAGTGACACAGGTGGTAACAGGAGTTACGAAGACATGAAGTGTCAATGTGTAATACATGCTACAAGAGCAGTGGGTAGACCCTGAGCAGGGGTCAGATAACCGAGAACGGGGTTGAAAGGGAAGTTACTTCATGTGCGCTCCATTTGTGTGTTGGTAGTTGAGCAACTCTCTATCCTGTTAACTCATAAATTTAACTGTGGAAGTTACTTAGGTGTTTTGGGCCATTAGAAGTTAGGTTCCTGATGTAACTGTTGAGACCATAGAGAAAAGTCGTGTGAAAGTTGTGAGTCCCATGTAGTGGTGGTGACTGTACTTCCTGATTTCTGGAGATCAAGAAAGGGTGTTGCTTTCTACTCTGAGACAGGTCACAGCTACCAGGTAAAAGCTAAAAACATGTAAGCCTGTATTTGAAACAGTTTCCTTTGAGTTAGATCAATAAGGAAATTAAAATCCAAACAAGAATTATCTTTAAACATACTGTTAATTATGCTTAAGATAGTTAAGAGAAAATTTCACTTTGGTGCAGATGGCTTAGAGGATAAAGGCACCTGCCTCCAAGCCTGAGAATCTGAGTTTGATCCCCAGGACCAACATGGTGAAAAGAGAGAACTGACTCCTTCAGGGTGTTCTCTGCCCTCCACATGTATGCCATGATACATATGCTCATGTACGTGTGCATGCATACACGTGCACGTGTGCACACACACACATAAAATCAATTATAAAAAGATGTAATTAAATAATCTTAACTTTGTACCTAATAAATCATGCCTCCCAGATTTTCTGAGAGGTATGCTTTTTTTAGGTCTCATTTAACTTTTATTGGCAACTTTTATCATTCAGAAGTTTGGAAAAGAATAACTGGGTTTTGCTTCTTTTACTGAAGTCAGTATGCACTGCATCCTTTTGGAGCTGGGGAGCTAGGAAATGTAAGAGATGGACAGTCCCTCCTTCACAGATGCAGAAATTGAAGAGCAAGCGTTGATCACTACATTAGTTTCTTTTCAGTGTGACAAAATACCTGAGCGAAAAAACCACCTAAAGCAGCAAGGGTTTATTCTGATGTGCAGTTTCAGGGGTTTTAGTATGTGATCAACCCATTCTTTCACTTGGGGTCTGAGGTGAGTCAGAGCAGCGGGATGGTGGTAATGTATGTTAGACAAGTCTGCTCAACTCACAATGGGCAGGAAGCTAGGGGAGAGACAAGGAGTGGCCATAGATGGAGCACACACAGGCACACTAGTGAGTACTTCCCAACCACAACCACTTTCTTGTTTCTACCACTTCCCAATAATACCACCAAACTATGAATCCATCCATGGATTCCTCCATTCAACCAACCAGAGCCCTCATGATCCAAGTTACCTTTAATCTTGGAGCTACCAGCTGGGGACAAAACTTCCATACACATATAACAGATGCTCTCAGGGGGGCTTTCATCTCCACATCCCTGTAGTCACATAGAACTGGCATCACCTTTGTCTCTGCGCCATACCCTATGCCACATTGCGTGATGGATCACAAGCTGAGACAGGCTGTTACATGTGATGGCTGTTAAGGCATGCATGTCAAACAGTCACAAAGAGACATAAATATGCCTGTCAGAGGTTTATTTTATTTATTTATTTATTTTTGGCTATGAGTATATTGCCTACATATATGTAAATGCACCTGTGCTATGCAATGCCTATGGAAGTCTGAAGAGGGCGTTGGATCCCCTGAAACTGTACTTAGAGAAGATTGTTAGCCCTCATGTGGGTGCTGTGAATTAAATCAGTGTCATCTGCAAGAGCAGCCAGTGCTCTTGCCCGCTAAGCCATCTCTCAGCCCTGCATGTCAGAGGTTTAATAAGCATCATACGCAGGATACTCTATTAAAAATAACCACAGATCTTGAGACACATCTAGATGAAGAGAGTATTTCTTCTACTCACAGGAAAAAAAATACAATTTTGCAACTTTGGAAACCCTCTCAAAATGTGAGCGAGAACAAAGATGAGCTTTTTTGGTTTAATAAACAGATCAGGCATGCTGGTGCCTGAGTGTAAAGCTAGACAGGTCCCTGGGATTGGCAGTGTGCTGTCCCTGCTGTAAGATGTATATCTGTTTCCAGCATCTTTGTGCAAAGCAAGCCAGCAATGTCTCCATGCCTGTTTAGAGATAACATCTATCCTATTTAGAGTCAAAGCAGGTGGTTCAGTAGGTTACAGTGATCCATAATAGACTGTACATGTAATAGGAGATCTTTATTTTAGTGTAGAAAAATATTCAAAATTCAATTTTACATGGAACAAAGCCTACTGCACAAAAAAATCCAATAATCCCTTAGCATCAAATATATGCAACAAAATTATGAAATAATTCACTAGAAGGTTAATACATAGTTGCCTTAAGATAGTGTTTGTTGTTTATTTTCTGTAGTAAACAGCAGTATTTTTTAATAAGATAAAGGAGGCCAGGCACAGTAGCATACGCCTTTAATCCCAACAATCAGAAGGCAGAGGCAGTCCGATCTCTATGAATTTGAGGACAGACTGGTTTACATAGGGAGTTCCAAGCTGGCCAGAACTGTATTCTAAAACCTTGTCTCAATATTTTTTAAAAGATAAAGAAATACACTCACTGAAAAATAATTTTCAGAGCTAAGTCCCTTTTTAGAATACCTTGATTTAATATACAGACTTAATGATTTCGAAGTAATTAAATTCTTTCTGTACATTAATGTTCCAACTTTTATTTAGAACACACATCAGTGACTGGCTTGTACTTCATATTGGAGATACTTCCTAGTATTTGTTATAGGTGAGATTTATTAGGATAATTTATTCAAACTAAATAACATTATAGCTCATAATCTGATTAAGTATTTTCCTGAAATGCTTTCTACATTTTCCAAGATTTGTGGAATGAGGAACATAAATATCCAAAGGTTGCAGTTCATTGCTTCTCAGCTTCCTGTTTTCTTTAAAAAAGCCAATGGCCAATATCTATTTGATGTACCAAAAAACTTTTAATGTCATGTTAATCCATTTCTTTTACTATAACAACATATTTGTGGCAGGTTTCTTTATAAAGGAAAGACATTTATTTTGGCTTGTTTGTGAAGGCCCATTCTTGAGGGTCAGCATCTGGTGATGTTTTTCTTGCTGGTAGAATCCTGATAAGGCCCACAGTGTCCCTCGCAGTGGACAGGGATCACCTACGTGTCTTTGGGTCTGGTTTTTCCCCCTCTACTTGTAAAGCTGTCAGGATTCAGTCACTAAAGACATCCTCTCAAAGGCTCTGCCTCTGAAAACCATAGTCCAATTATTTTTCTACAGCCTCCATACCTGATAGTAGGGATTAAATTGCAACCTAAGCTGCTTGGCGGGGGGACACACCCAAACACTTTCCCAAATACAGCACAGGCACAGCTTTATTTTGTTATTAACCCAGTAATGCTAATAGTCTAGTAAACACCAAAGCTTCAGGCCTTGGCTTCCAAACATCAACTAAATTTTGATCTAAGCTCCATTGACCTAGAAAAGTTTATGATGTCTGTTTATGCTTCCATTATTTAGTATATTAAATACAGATTTATATTTGGGGTGGAACACAGATCTGTTTCCACTGCATCTTACAGTTAATGTTCTGGTGACTTTCTTGTGTATTTTTCTACTTTGTGAGATAGAACTACTTTCCTTGTTACTTACCCTTCTGTCTCTCAGTACCTAAGAAAGGACTCCACTCACTGATGTTGTTCACTTGAACAGTACCAACTGGGGAGATATTTAAAGAAGACTTTTTACAATTCTGGAAATACCTTAGCATTCCCACAAGTCCTCTGGTAGCCATCAAGACATCGTTGAACGTGGATGATGATACTGACATAGATATTAAAAGGACAATTTCCATCTGCTTCTGAAGATTGGAGTTCTCTAAAAATGTGTTTTTCTTTCCATAACATCCAGGTTGACAATAGCCTTATGGGGGAGTTTTATTTGCTATATACTTTTTATTTTATTTTTTTTTTAAAGTAAGGTCCTCATTATTTTCATCTAAGACTATCCTGGAGGTTATTGTATAGGCCGAGTTGGCCTCAAACTTGAAATAATCATCCTTCCTCAGTGCCCCAAATTCTTGGAGTACAGGTGTGAGCCACCACATCTGGCCTACATTTTAAATTAGATGCACTGTTGGGAAAACATGTACAGTGACGGTCCCTGCTTGGAGGGTGATAGGGGATGGCAGCGGGATTTTGTAGGACAGTTGATATTCTCTAAATTCCAAATATGTATCTTAATTTACTGTTTGTCCCTACAGCTTACTGTAAAAGCCCTCCAAAATGATACCCCCCCCAAGTTAAGAATGACTCTTATATGTAGAGTTAACAGTTCATTCCTTGATATTACCCTGGCTTGAAATCCATTCCTGTGGTACAAGATCTCCCCTGATAGTTCATCTAAATTGAAAGTTCACAGGGAGGGCCCACAAAACAAAACACCGAGGAGATAACAACTTGGAGGTTCCAGGAAGAACTTGAGGCGATCTTTAGGAGCTGAGAGATGAGAAGTAAAAGCTCTAGGAGAAGAGAGGTGACCTCCCAGGAATAGAATCTCAGTTGGGGCCTGGGTGGCTTGTGCTAGAGTGTGGCCTACCTACAGTGAATGCTGAGACAGTGAATGCAGGCACCTTCATCCTCTGAAATAGCACTCAAACCCCCAGCCTGCAGCCTTGGAAAGGGTATCCATAGAGCACCATCCAGACTCGTGCTGAGAACAGGATGAAAATGGAGCAAGGCTAAGCAGAATATTGCCTGCTGGGAAGAGCCTGTGCAAGGAACAATTGACAGTGTTCAACATTCTGGATGTGATTTATCACATGGGGCTATGTTATGGCTCAAATTCTACACTGGGTTTTTTAAGCTCTTTGCTGGATGGGGAGCTGTAAGCAGATTTGCAGGTCTTTTCGATGGATTCCTGTGAGCTGCTGGTGATTGCTGAGGACACTGCTTCTGAGATGTGGAACCTTAGTAATGGCAAGGCTTTGAGAAGCCCTGGGACTGAGCAGGAACTGGGATCTACACAGAAGGTAGTCCTTTGGGCCCCAGCTTCCCCAGCCTACAAAATGGGAGTGTGGACCAAGAGGTCAAGAAAACTTTTTTCATGGTATAAATACTGTTACTAGGAAATAAAATCACTTCAGATATTCTGATTTTTGTTGTGTGGACAGTCACTAGGAAAATACCAATGTTTACCATGTGAAGCATAAGAAAATGGCCTTTGGGCTCTGGAATTTTTTTTTAATAGCCTTCTGTTGTATGAGCCAGTATTGAAGAAAGATATGTCAGTATATTTAAATGCAATTCTGAGCTGGGTGGATTGGTGCATGCCTGTAATCACAGGATGTTGGAGGCAGGGATCGGAGGATTGTCTCAAGCTGTAGACCAGCCAGGGATAAATAGTGAGATCTTGTCTTGAAAAACAAATAAACAAGCAAGCAAACAGCAATTTTGCTCCATGTGCCTGAAGTTGTTACTTTTAAAATGGAAAAATAGCTCCTTCTGTTTGGCTTGCATGCTGTAATTGGCCATACTGAATTTCCTCCTTCCCTGATAACTCTGATTCTCAAAGGATTATGAGCAACTCAGTGATTCTGCTGAGTAAAGTTTCTTTTTGTTCTGAAGGTCTTCACCTTTGTTAAGTATAAAATGCTAAATAATTAAACAGTTGATCTGCTGAATAATACTTTGAGAAGGTAGAATGCTGCATCCCAGTGCTGAAATTAATCAAAATACTATCCCTGAGGGCATAGTCCCTGAGGACTGAGCCCCTGAGAGACAATGCTAAGCTTTGTTTGGAACTGTTGGAGCACATTATGAAATTTTGTTATTATAACAACAGTACCGTGTTCTTCAGGAGGATTTCAAGGTATTCGGTCCACTCTGTATGGAATTTTTTCATCTGGCAGGGAAAATGATGTGAGATGGTGCTCTAGCCAGAACTCAGCTTTGGAGTCTGGGCAAGCAGGAGAAGTTTACATACCCTAGTCACATGTGGGCAGACTAGGAGCTGGTCCCAGGGTATTACTGGACAGGAGCACCTGTTCCTCTGCTGCCCCTCTAGGAATTCTAACCAAGGAACTTTACACATTCCGACTGCAGGCTGGGCTGGGCTGAACTGCAGAGCTAAACACAAATCAGGCTAAGCATTGGCAGAGCAGAAGGATGTGTTGGCCTCATGACTAAGGAGCTAGAAGAGGAAGACTAGAACTTTGACTTCAGCCACAGGCCTGCTCCTTCAGGGCCTTGGTTTCCTGTCAGAAGAGCACAAGTATACTCCACACTGCTTCAAGGGACCACAAGAGACTTCAGAATCTGAGAGAAGTAGAAACTTATTGGCTCCTAGTTCCACAAGCCTGGACGTGTGAGATAGAGGGTACAACATCTGATAAAGGTCCTCCCTCTTCCTTATGCCATAGCTGAAGGAGTGAGAGAGAGGCGGGACGGGGACTTCCTTTTTATACTGTACTCATGTCCAGACCCATTAACTAGTGCTGAGCCCTCCCAGGCTAATCACCTTTTAATAGCATCACAATGGCAATTAAATTTCACCATGAGTTTTGGGGGAACACTGAAATTTTGTTTGTCAATACCAAACATGTCTATAGATGTCCCATGGCCAGTACTGGCAGTGCACAGGGCAAAGCCAGTGCTGATTTTGCATCCCTGAGGGCTTGCTTCTCTGGCCTCAGTCTGTACTATCTGCCCAGCTGCTTTCCTTCTCCATGTAGAAATTCTGCCTTGAGGCTATGTCTGCCTCTCAGAGCCTCTCTTGGTGATGATCAGTAACTTCTCCTTCTAGGTCTTACTGTCCTCAAGCCCCTCCTAGTTCTGCATCACTTGGAACTCCTCTTTGCCTTGTGGGAAATCTCTGTGATCTGGCTGTTTCTATTACATCTGATCTCGGTTGCCCTCGTCTCTTGCCTCCTGAATTCACTGAGCATACCTGTGTTCTCCGGCTCCTTGCCTATCCTCTTCCCCAAGCCTGGAATTGGAAGACCCATCTTCACCTCATTCCAGTCTGTGCTTAATTTGTTGTGTTTTCAGTGAGCCTTTCTCTGCCCACTTCATCAAAAGTAGCATTCTTCTGCACCATTACTCTCCATCTCTCAATCTACTTCATTTCTCTTTAAAGTAACTGGCTGTTCTATATATAGCTCTTTGTTTTTCACCTGTCTGGCATCCTGGAAGAAGGTCTTCATTGTTCCCAGTCCATCTGAGCAGCTCCCACAGCAGCGCTTGCCCAATGGGGCATCTCAGAAAGCTCACAGTGAAATGAAGTGTGAGTGGTCACCGTATGACATGCCGTCACTCTCATGTGTAGACCTCCCTCTTGTTCGTTTCACCCTGCTTCTAGGTGCTTTAACTCTTCCCTGTCTGCAGTTTTCTCCTGTTTTCTTTGACTTAGAGACTCCACAAAGGGCACCCCAGGTGGCCTGTAGACATTGTTTGATTCACTGGCTTCTTATGTCATAGAAATTAATGCTGTCCTGCCTGGATGTCTCTCCAGTTGTGCCAATGTTGCCTCTAAGCTCCAGATCACCTTTTTATGTTTCCTTCATGGATTCAAGACCAGCTTCTAGTTACCTGTTTCTTCTATGCTGTTCAGAGGACCAGCTACGCTCTGAACAGGTGCATCTGCAAATGGCCTTCACTGGTTTCCTGCTCTGTTACTGAATTGTGCTCTGTTTCAGCGATGATAACCATTCAGTTGATATCCACTCTCTAGGAAGCAGAGATGGGGCTGGTCTGGAAGCTAAAGAATCATGGGAATTTTGATTAACAGCCTTTGTCCCTCAAAGAACTCTTAGCCCAAATGAGAAGAACACAGGAGTCAATCATTTCTAATGGAGATCTGAGCAGGATGTGATCTGAGCTGATAGAGAGGTCTGGTTGCTTCTGGGATCCGGAGCACTTAGCAAGCCCTAAGGTAATAGATGAAAAGAGACTTTCAGAGACTTTCATAGACTATGGTATAGTGTGCAGACTCTACTCCTCTGGGTTTAGGGCAGGTGCAGTCATTATATTTGGATGTAGCTCAGTGGAAGAGCTTTTGCCTACCATGTGCAAGGCCCTGGATAGGGTTCCCAGCACTGGAGCAAGGGCACTGAAAAAAGACATCTAGTACATTACATGGACATGTAACCCACCAAGACCCCTGGTGACAATCCAGAAAATTTGGCAGCTTTTCACTTATCCAAGAGTGGGCAAAAAATGTGTAGGATAGGTGTATCAGTCACTTTTCTGCTGCTGTGATAGAAACACTGACCAAAGCAATTTATAGAAGGAAGAGTTTATTTGAGCTTACAGTTCCAGGGGAATGACAGTCCGTCATGGCAGGGAGGCATGGTGGCTGGAGGTGGCTGGAGCAGGAGCAGCAGAAGTGAAGCTGTCGCATCATCACCAGGCACAGGAAGCAAGAGAGAGACTGGAGAGCCGGCAAGGCTTAAGAACTCTCTAAGCCCACCCCCAGTGACATACTTCCTCCAGGATAGCCACACCTTCTAAAACTTCCCAAAACAGCGCCACCATCTGGGGACAAAATGTCCAAATCTTTGGAGCATACAGGGGACATTTTCATTCAAACCACCACAATCAGCATGGCCATCTTATTTGCAGGTGGCTGAACTAGATTCCTTAGGTTATGATAAAAGCAAAGATGGCTTTGCAGTACAGAATCAGGGAGTAGAACCAGTTTTGCAGAACAGAAATAAGGAACCATAGCTGTGCTGTGTGCTTTCTGTATTCAGATATAGGCAGATATAGACACAGAGCTCTATGAACACTGATGGAATGTGATTATAGACCCCAGTTTAATGTGAGCTGAACACTTTGCAAAAATTGACAGTGGTAGCACAACTGTAAAATTCTTGCTGTGGAACTTTTGAATCTTTTGTTGTTGTTTTTTGTTTTTTTGAGACAGGGTCTCCTTGTAGCTTCAGCTCATGTGGAATTCACTATGTAGACCAGGCTGGTCTCAATCTCAAGAGAGATCTACCACCTGAGTCTTGGGTTTAAGGCCAAGCACCACCATGCCCAGAACTTTACTGTGGAGCTTAATTCAAAGCACTCACAATACCTATGCCAGAAAGGAGTCACTGATAAAAGGTCCTGAGAGGCTATTGTGTGAAGCTGTGAAAGTGAAGCCTGGATTGCAGTGGAGACCCCAGGATGTTGCAGATGCCAGAGCCATGAGACATCTGAGAAACGGAGATGCGTACTGGGAATAGAATCAATCCAAGAGAGATGTATACATTACAGGTAGAGGAGCTGGAAGGGCAGAACCATTTAATCCTTTGAAACTTAAGTTCCACACCTTGGACATGGAGCTATGGCATATGGTGTTTGGCCTGTTCATTTTCGGTCTTCCTATGTTCTTGTATTTCCTCACTGTGCCCCCATTCTTCCCTTTTGGAATGGGAATATGTATTCTGTATCATTGTATGTTGGAAGTATGTAATTTGCATTTTGATTTCACAGGAGCTTGCAGCTAAGAGATTGCGTTGAATCTGAGACTGTGGAATTTTTGAATAGTGTTGAGACTGTTAGAGACTATGGGAACTCTTGACATTGGACTAAATGTATTTTTTATTATGTGATGGCCATGAGCATTTGGGACCAGAAAGTGGAATTTGGTGATTTGAATGACAAATGTCCCCCATATGCTCAAATATCTTAACACTTTGTCCCCAGTTGGTGGTGATGTTTGGAGTTTCATGAAATCTTTAGGATGTATAGCCTAGATGGAGGAGATATCTCACTGGGGTGGGCTTTGGGAGTTCATAGTCTTGCCTCACTTCTGGTTTGTTCTGTCTGCTTCATATTTGTAGTTCAGTATGTGAACTCCCAGTTCTCGGCTCCTGCCGCCATGCCTGTTACTTGCTGCCATGATGGACTCTTATCCTTCTGAAATCATAAGCCCAAACAACTTCTTCCTTCTATAAGTTGCCTTGATCATGGTATTTTACCACAGCAACAGAAAAGTAATACAAGTAAGTAGGAAATACATGACAAGTGTTCTGTAATATAGTGACTTGAATCCAAGGCAGTGACTGCTCTGCCCATGGACTTGTTTTTAACCGCCAAAAGCTGGATTTATTTACTCACTTCTCAACAGGCTGATAACACTATAAATCCTTCACATTCAAAGACTACAGTTTGAATCTAGAAAACTTAATATGAAAGCCACTTGTCCTTCTCACTTGTGGCCACAATACTGCTTAGAACCAGATATATCAAAGTGCAAAACCAACTTAAACTACCATATATTTATTGGCTATTAACAGTACAAATCTTATCGCCAAAAGAATTATATATTCCAGGAAAATGGTATATTTATTAGAATTATCTTTTCTTGATATTTCCTCTTCAAATTACTGAAAAGAATTTACCAGAGAAGTAATTATATATTTTGCCCAACATTAAATAAGCTGCAAAAAGTTTCTTTGATACACATATTTCTTCTTCAGTTTCCCAAAATACAGATTTTTCTAAAAACTGAAAACATTTATATTCCTGGGTTTCTAAAGCAAACATTGAAAAGAGAGTACAAAAATTATCTCTCTTAGCTTTTGAATAGCTCATTTAGTTACCCTATGTATTTCCTTCCAACCATTATGTCAAATTGAAATGGTGTTTTCCTACTAAGAACTTTACAGTCTTCTTCTGAAGCTGTTCATTCATTTTCTTGGGGACTTTGTGGGGTTCCTTGGCCAATGTAAATTGACAAGTTGACTGGAATATCTTGGCCTTTACATCTAGAACTTGGTATGTTCTATTCACTACACAAACTAGATCATCTGTTACTTTAGGACACAAATTCCCATTAGCATACCTGTATTTGAGCACTGACTGGTTTGTATAGCTAAATTCCTCCTGGGTTTGGTACTCAGGCATCAGGACTCAGAGGAGTAGAGGCCACTGAACTAAAAGTCCGTGATCCAGCCAGCTGCTTACTTCCCTCCCTCCTGGTGCTATCCATTCATGCCCTTTTATTAATTTTTAAATGAAATTTATTTTTCTAAAAGCGTATCTGCGATAAATGGCAATAAAACATCTTTTTTTTTTTAAAAAAAAGCATGAGGTCAAGTTTTGTAGATTACATTCATAAAGAGAGCTTTTGAGTACCCATTATGATTTTAATGACATTATGTTTTCTTTCCTTTTTCTTACCCCTTTGCCATATACACATATACTTTATACAGCAAATATGCACATAATATATACATATACACTTTTATGCAGACACACTACTGTGTGTGATGGGGAAAGGAGTTTGTTTCCTCTTTATAGCTGCTGTATTTCTTTCTTTTCCTGTTATGATAGATAAAATGCTCTAACAAAAGGAACTTAAGGAAGAAATGGTTTATTTTAGCTCACCTTCTTGTTAGAGTCTATCATGGTGGTGAAGTCTAGGCAGCAGGAATTTGTAGCAGCTGGTCACACTGCACACACAATTAGAAGAAAGGGGCAATGAATGCATGTATGCTACTGCACAGCTTACTCTCTCTCTCCATCCATATATTTCAACAGCCCATGCTTAGGGAATGGTCCTAGACAAGATTAAGTAACTCTTCCCACATCGATTAAAGGACTCAGTATAACCCTTGAGAGCCATGCCCAGAGGCCTATCTCCCAGGTGAATCTAGATCCTATCAAGTTGACAGTTAACACTATCACCAACTGCTCATATTAAAGGTGCTTCTGATAGTTTCTGATTGAAACACAAATATGCATTTCTACCACATATACTGCATAACAAAATTCATGAGAATGGATTTTTTCCCCCCAAAATGTGGGGATAACATTTTTCTGAACAGGCATCACTGAGGCATTTTGCATCACCAAGAGGATTGTATACTACCTCTTTGTTTAGAAGGGGGAGGGCTACACCTAGTTTCCCATATTAGCTAAATGGTCAAAACAAGTTGTTGTGAACCCACAGTGATTGCATCTAATGATCTGAAGGATAGCCAGAAGAGTAGGTGCCTACACCAGTGGCATATGTCCAGGGAATAATATTGGTGGAATTTAACCATGTTTATAAGCATATGGAAAAAGCCACAAAACTCAAGACTTAAAGCTGCAAAGAGATGATATGGGGGAAGAGGGAGGGGAATCAGAGGAGGGTGGAGAGAGAAGGCATGGGGAAGAGGGGCCTAACCCTAACCCTAACCCTAACCCTAACCCTGCCTGCCTCTGCTTTCTCCCTTCTGTTCATTTTCACTGCCCTTTGCATTTAAGTCATTTTGGATCATAGACATTTCCTGTATTTTCAATCCCTGTATTTTGTGCTTTCTTCTACCAGCATCTTCCTCCGTCTATCAAACTGCTCACTGCTCTTCATAGTTCATACTCAATGCCACTATTGCCCCTGCCCCCTTCACGGAACCATCTCCTCTTTGCTCTGGTCACCCTGTATGTAGCCTGCTCCTCTCTCTAAGAGCAGTTCTCCATGTCTGACTCTTGAGTAATTTTGTGTGTTCTTCTCACAAAGGCTACTGGGTGGTGGAGCTGCTAGTGTGGTGACTTTCTCCTCTAGCCAGGAGCATTCTACACTCTCCACATTGACATTATTTTCATCTTTTCTAGCCTTCCAAAATGCATTACTCTGAAATAATGAATTGCTCCCATTTTTTAGGCAATAATCACTGTCTGTGTTGAATATTTCAGATATGTAAGACTATTCCCCTACAAACTTCTGAGCTCATGGATAGCATGCATAGCATAACTGATATCTCTCAGCATAGACTTGTTCAAAGAATGCCTTCAAAGATCATTCTATCAATGACTTTTTATCTCTTAGTCAAAAAAGAATTGGAAGAAACTTCTTGAACCTGATACTTTACTTATTAAACATCCTTTGAAGAATTCGTAGCACTGCTGTATTATGCTGTTCAAAGTAATGGACAGTGGTAGAAAACTAGGATGTATTTGTATCTATTGGTGTTTATGTGTTATCAAAGTGATATTTAAGATGGAAAGGAATGGTCTGTGAAATGGAGCAATGTTTTTGTTTAAGAGAGAAGTAGGGACAAACATGTGAGGTGGTGAGGTGTATATATTTCTATTCAAATAAGAAGCAGAGTTTCCTTGTGCAATTTACATTGTCTCAGAAAATCCTCAGAACCCCTGATTGCTGTCCTTGAACAAAGCAGTAAGAATTCTCTTTGGCATTTCCATTTAGAGGGAGCATGCTATGCAAACAACTCTTGCCTGATGATGAGTATGTAAGATGAGTAAGTTCTGTAGATCTTAGCTAATAATGACATGTTGTAAATATCAAGATTGTTAATGGTGGATAGTAAGTAGTCATACCACGCACACAGGGGTAGCCATGTATAGTAATTGGGGTAATAATTTACAATGTACACATATATCGAGCATCATAAAGAACCTTTGAGCAAGTCAGTATTATCTGTGTATTAGCAGACCCCTTCAGTCTGCTCTGGTTCCTCTCAGTAACGTGAACAGTCCATTTCAAGATACAAACAAGTTTGTGACTCTGGACACTCTGTGATGCTTCTTAGTCTGCCTTGATTATTTTTTTCTCTTTCCTTCCTTTCTTCTTTCTCTTTTTGTATACTGAAAGAGGGGAAACAACTAATACTGAATCAAAGAAAAAAATATATATAAATTTATCTTCTCTCTCACAAGGTGTTTGTCCTCTAAGGCATTAAGAATCTACTAAGATGTAAGGAGTTATGACTGCCTATTATATCCCCTAGAAGTTCTCTGTAGGAAGCTAGAATCTGTGGCCATGGAGCATCTCACAGTCCAGGGCACCAATGTTACCCATTGCTCTTATTGCCCTGGTGCTGGTCAACATTCGCAATACTCTGTGAAGACTGTGCATTAAAAAAATTCATATGTGCTTAACAGGAGAAGTTAATGCATGGGTCATGTGCATGGAAACTTGGGACTATGGGACAAGTAATCAGAGGAGAAAAGTTCCAACTATTCATGGACACTCGTACAGTGCCCTGACATCAGGCAGCACAACCGCAGCTCTGATGGAAGCCATGGCTGGGAAGGTTCACTGTGACTGACACTGTGCAGCCAGTATTCACTTATGAAACACTTGCTTATTAACCTCATAGGCTGATAATGAGAATCAAAGCAGATGGACAGTCTTTTGAAAAGACACAGAATCAAATAAGAAAGAGCGTAATTAAATTATAGTAAGTCTTGCAATGGTTGCAAATTCTGAAAGAGCAATGATGAGATTTGCTTTTGCACTTGAAACCAACATCTTGCCTATCTTTTTAACCTGCTACAATGCATGAAACTGTAGTGTTTGAGAAATTGGATATCAGATTATGGTCCTAAGAGGCGAGAAACAAAAGCTAACCCTCTGCTAGGGCTGCCTTCCTCACCACTTCAAAAGCATCTTCAGTATCTGATGCATCCAGGGATCAGACAGTTTCTGTTAGTCTTCCCAAACAGAGAAGGTAGCGCTAAGAGTCTGGGGAGACCAAGATAGCTAGAGGGCATGGAGAGGCTGAGAGAAAAGAGCTGCTCATGAACTCAGGGGTCTGCAGAAGATCCATTTCAATATGCAACAGAACACTCAAGGTAGTACATGCATGTGAGGTGACTGAGCAAGTCTGGAGAGAACAGCCCCAAGAACCCAGCAGCCCACATAGAACTGGGCCACCTGTTCCAAGCAGCAGGATTGGAAACTGACACTGGGAAGTATACCATTCAACAGAGGTTCTTCCACCACAGGCAGCATTCTAATCCCCAGTGTCTTACTCTGCTTTCTAGTCTGCTCTCAAACTTGTGGACTCAAGTGATCCTTTCATCTCATCTTCTCAAGAAATTTGGTTTCCTATTTTGATACACTTTTTTTGTAGCACCTGGATCAAACTTAAGGCTTCATACATGCTAGGTAATCACTTTACTGCTAAACTATACTCCCAGCCCCCTGATAATTTTATTTTTAACTGGTAGCATCTAATGAATCTAAGTAAAGCAAAAAAAAGACCACACTGTTTGCTAGTATCTAGACTGCATCCCAGAACAAGGTTCAAGAATGCTTGTAGGAAAACAAAAGCATCCAGCTTTCAGCACGGTAAAGTTTATAATGCCCGGAACTTAATTGGAATTTACCAGGCATACTCAAAACCTAAAAATGGGAGCTGTAATAAAGAGAAAAATCAGTCAATCAGAATTGACTCAGGATTGACATAGAGGTTAGAATTAGTATTCAACTTCATTAGAATAGTTAATGCACAACTTTTGGCTCTGGTCAAGATGCAAGAGTTCTCTGCCTTCTAGCCCTCATAGGTGGAAACTCCTGGATGTTTTACATGTACCCACATGAAGCTCTCAAAGGGAGCAGGAGGAAGCTGTGATCAGCAGTGATAGTGAGTACGGTATCAGGAGTCCAGGCTGACTGCCACTCTGGTTTTCCTTTTCCTCATACTGAGTCATTAGGTCATCACTAGAGTTGGGATACTGTCTCTGACCTACAGGGGTAAATCAGTGGGAATACCTGCTATGGTTTGGGTGTGCTTCCCAAATTGAGGTGTTGGACACTCAGTTCCCAGTTCAATATTGTTAAGAGATAGGACCTTTAAGAAGTGATGAAGCCATTAAGATTGTGCTCATGGCTGGATTAAAGTTGTTACTGGACTGGGTTAGTTTTCACAAGTGCATGTTTGTTATAAAGTCAACTTTCTGTTCTTTCTCTCATTCTTGCATGTTTTCTTACCCTTCTGTCATGAGATGAGACAGCAGGAAAGCCCTTGCTAAGTGCCAGTAAGTGTGTGGTTTTCTGTTATAGCAGCAAAATCAGACCAAAACTGTAGTCCTTTGCATTGTGCCCTGATGTCATTGGAGACTAGCATGAATTTCATCTTACATCCCAATTCAGAAACACTGAAGACATACAGACTCATTTTTCTCTAAAAAAAGTTTCACTAGGACCAAGAAGGTCTCTAAACCTTCACCTCAGTTTAACTGTGAGGAGAGAAAATGACTCAGTGCCCCATTTGGGTTGGTTTGCATGGGACCCAATGGGAAACCCAATATTCACACCCACTTCAAACTTCATCCCTACTTCAATGTGGAGACAGCTTACTAAGAAAGAAAAATCAACGACATGCCCCAAATATGTAGTATATAATAGAAAAACCTCTCATCATACTATAGCCAGGACAATCATGACTTGAATAAGACAACAGAGAGAGAAGAATCAGATGTAGATTGTCTGACAAGAATCCTGGTGTAAAAGTGCTCCTAGAGAATCACAGGCATCCTGGAGCAAATCAGAAAACAGATAATCACATGAAAGAAACAGTGTTTAAAGAAAGGAAATTATAGGACTGAAAAGTATAATAACCAGAGTTTTAAAAAGCACTTGCTGGATGGGCTCAAGAGTAGAACTGGAAAAAATAGGTGAGTACAATTTGCCAGAACCAGTTCTAGCAGCGAACAGAAAGATATGTGGGTGGATGATCTTTGAGATAGTAAGGAAGGGGGTGACATTCATATTATAGGAGTTCCAGAAGAAGAGACAAAGTGAGACTGAAAAATACTTGCAGATTCAATGAGTGAAACTTCCTACATTTAAAATCTACAGAGATTTAAGAAGTTCAGACAATGCCCAAAATGATAGTTTCAAAGGAATGCAAGCCATGATACCTCATAATTAAACCTCTGAAATCCACAAATAAGGAATAAATCTTCAAACTGGAGAGAGATGGATAAATTTGAGAGATATGACATGTTATATACAGCATGCTAATTCCAATGACAATAAATTTCTCATGTGAAATGACACAGGCCAGTAGGAAGCGGTACAGTTGTTTCCAAGTACTGAAATGAAAGAACTGTCGACTTTGAGTTCTATACCCAGTGAAGATATCCTTCAGAAATAAAGAAGTCAGAGCATTCTCCACAAAGAAAGACTCAGAATATGTTGGTAGCAAATCTACCCTTTCCAGTATAAGTAAAGGAAGTTCTCCAAATAAAAACCAAAAGATGTCACTATGGATCCTACACCATTAGGAGGGTAAGAAGGAGACTGTAATGTGGCTGAGTGATCCAGCGCTTGCCTAACCTGAAATGGCCTTGAGTTCATCCCTGGTATTGAAAACAGAAGCACAAGAAGAGTAGAGAGAGAACAGAAATAACTTCACATTCCTTGCAAAGCAGGAAATACCCAAACCCAAACTTCAAGAAGTATAGAAGATCCTCAGTAGAGGAAATCCTTTTCAGACTACCCGAGAGAACTTGCTTATGCTGCCCTGGTAGGGAGGGTAGATGTGTGATTCAGGCAAATAGATTGGGATGCTAGTGTCAAAGTCCATGAAGAAATGCAAATGGCTTGAGCTCAGGAAGTAATGGAGAGGAAAAAATTGGTTGTAAAAAAGGAGGGTATGGAAACTCACAAGAAATAATAGCTATTTGAAGTTGTGGTGGAGCAGGGCATGATTAATGATCTTTTCCAGGTACCTAATAGGCATGCAGAGACTCCACTGATTAAAATAGTGAGCTTTGGAGGCCAAGCTAGCCCAGAAAGGGCAATGGCTTGCTGTTTAGCTATGTTTTAGGTGTGCTTCTGGCTACCGTTGTACATCTGTTAGAGCCTATTGTTAACAGGAGGCTGATCTTTGGGAAAGATCAGTGTGAACTCATTGCAGGCATCTGTTTATATGGAGTAGCTAGCGTCATAAGTTGGTTATCTAAGAATATCAATGGAGGGGACAGAATACAGTATGTCTAAGCAGCACTCCAGAACACACAAACAACAAACAAACAAACAAACAAACAAATAAATAGGTGGAACCAAGTATGAAGTCAAGCGCCTGAAGAATAACCAGTAGCACAACACATATATTCACCAATAAAATGCATTGGATGACCCTTGAGAGGAGGAATATGTCTGTTTTTCCCTTGGCCTGTGGAGCTCAGTGTTTCTGCAGAAGAAACCAGAGGATGCCCACATGAGAAGAGGAGGAAACAAGGTGCAAAAGATCCAGGAAACTAGACTGAGAGACAGCCATTCATCTACACCATTAGCTCTGAAGGATGGTAGTTTTCTCTCATGTATTAGTGAAAGTAGTAGCCAGTGCAAAGGATACCACATTGGGATGATGTTTAGAATGACCCAAGACCCAGCCTATTCTTAGTCACCCCTGCCCCACTGTTCCTATTTGTTGTTCCTGTTGCACATCAAATCAGGGGCTGCTGATGTCTCACAGTATCAGACACATCAGGCTCCAGTTGGTTGTTTTCTCCTGGCCTGCTGCTGGCTGGTGAGGAAGGTGTGTAATGGAGGGGCTCACCCTCCTTTCTGTTTGCAGTCTGGGTAGTTTCCTCCAGGAGTCTGCAGCCAGCTTCTCCACATCCAGAGCACTTCCTTCTTTCCTTGTGTTCTTCTGTTTTAATCCCTCCCCTACTTTTCCAGCCCTGGCCCCTCCTCCCTTCAGGCACTGGTGCTTTGCTGAGGAAGCTCCTCAATGCACCATGGTTACTCTCTGTGGGGCTGTGTGCTTTCTTTTCCCATGACTGTATGCTCAGCCAGGAGATACACTGACCCAGAGGAAGCCAGACATGCTCACATTAATTAAGTTGGGTCTAAATAATTGGGCCATCCTCAGCATCTTGCTTGCTGATACACTCTGCCCTGCAGCTTGTTTCCTGACTTGGTCAGGGTGAAGGGGATTTGTTTCCACTGCAGAAAAGGGCAATGGCAAATAAAAGGAGCATTCCTAAGTTAACCTCTTTAGTTACATATTATCTGTGAAATGGAATATCCTTCCAAATAAACCTGTAATAGACTTTAAGTAAATGAGTATGTGAGCGCATATCCCTCCAGTGCATGTTCAGTCAAACACAATCCAGAGCTGCAAGACTCCTCTTTCATGCATATGTCCCAGCCGTTCTGTGGCTCTCCATTGTATACGAAAGCACAAACCTGGGACTGCCCCACAGCTGGCTAAGGGAGCCAGCACAATTCAAGGATAGCACAGGTGTCGTGCTTAGCCTGGGTTCTTTCATTTTCTGTCCTGTGTCTCATGATTAGAATTAACAGGTAGGTCAAAAATGCATTGGTGTGTGCTCCACTTAACAGCATCCTGAAGAATCACAGCCAGTGTTGCTCCCAGCCATTGCCACGTTCATTCCCTTGCATCGTGCTCACTGAATCCCACTTCCATCACTTGTTCCCCTCAGTGGAGGAATCCTTCTGTTTGCCTCACTACAGAGTGCTGAGTAGCATCTTCCTCCTTCCCTTTGGCAGCGATAGCTTGATGGTATGTGAGTCGCTGTGCATCACTATGACAGAATACCTGGAACAGGAGTCAGCTCAGTTCCGGGATCAAGGTCTAAGTTCAGGCACCCTCGTCAGTTTGGTGGCATGAAGGGGTAGACTCATGATAGGAACATTTGCAGAAGCAAGTGGTCACATCTCAAGTGGGAACAGTAGGAGAGAGGGTAGGTGGGCCAGACTTATTTCTTCTTTACCCAGTTTTGCTTGAAATCTACCAAAATAAAGACATGGTGCAGAATACCTCACACTCCTAGTACCCTGAAACCTTAAACCAGGCCCCATCTCCCAAAGAGTCTACCACCTCCCAGTAGTGCCACCCTGTCAAATAGACCTTCAGTCAGACTTTGTCAGTCCTTAGTCATAGCAGATGATACATATAGTCCAGTTTTGGCCAGAGATATGAGCAGTCTGATGTGTTGCTTGAGAAATCTGCCTGTCATTTTAAACAGGAGCCAAGAGTGAGACAGGATACTGTTCATGAAGCTGAACTATTTCATATGTGATGGGATGTGCTGTTCTGCATGGCCATGTTACAGCCAGTGGAATGCCAGCCTGAGGAATGAACCCTTCATAGAAAGGAGAGATAATACCAGTAATTCCAGGGCTCTGATGGCATCATTGAGTTTCTAAATATATTAACTGTGAAGCAGTCTTATTTCAAGACTTCTCACATGAGATGTATCAGTTGGCTACCACCACAATCATGCTGTGTATGTATTTGAATAAAACAGACTGTCTGCAGTTCCAACATGTCAGCAGATGAGTGGAGGTTGGCTCACCGGGATTAATTCCCGTAGGCCTGGCTGCCAGCTGAAAATGAGGACCAAATTTATTCCATGTGTCTTTGGTGCTCTGGGTGAATGTTCTTGCCAGGGCACGCACAGACAAGTATGCAGGTAGCAACCAGGAGAGCACACTGCTAGTCCTTGCTTACAGTATGTGCCCTCATTCATATGGGCAAGACCCATCCATGGCCCACCCTGGCATCACCTGGCAGATGAGAAGCAGAGATTACCTGTAATCTGAGCACTTTAGAGACTGAGGTGAGAAGATTGCACATTTGAGGTCAGACTCTGCTATGTAGTGAGATTCTGACTAAATAAAAAAGTAAATAAATAAGCAAATAAGTAACCAAAACACCTGACATGTAAGAGTCCTTGTTGAAAGTCTGCAGAGTCATGTGACAAAAGACTTGGATGCTGGGAGGTATGACTATTGTCATCTATTGAGTAGTCTACCAAGATTACTTTCTTTGTTGTTTTAGCCAGTGGAGACAGGCCGAAATGATTCTTACAGCTCAAAGAATCCAAGTCAAGGTGCTTCCTTGTACCCTATGCAGAGTCTAAGTGTAGAGCCTGCACTTTCGGTTCAATGTTGAGGAAGCCTAAGACTATCACTTCTAGGACAACAGCCAAGATTTTCTTAGAACTATGTATTAAGTGCAGTTGTATAGCTCCCCCCACCAGACTGACATCTTAAGTATCACTTGGAGCAAGAAGGGAGAAAGCATATTTTAAAAGGGAGAAAAAATGGGGAGAGCCTATAATTGTGGGGGTAAAAGACACACACACAGTGAAATGGTGTGGTAGAATATAGCAATGGTGCTAATTTGTCAGTTTCAACTTTGCTGTTACACTAAGAGGTCAGTTTAACATCTTTCTTTCCAGTTCAGAAAGAGAAAAACTGAACTGAGCCAAATTAAAATGCCACATTTATTTCTCACGAATTATGTGTTGAGATATGCCCTTGATGTGATAGGTGAATTTTGATTCCCTCACACCTATCCACTGGCTCCCAGGCATGGTGGCATCTGAGAATCCCACTGCCACCAAAGGAGATAGCCTGCTGGTCCATGATGCTCTTTCTCTGGTCCACACTGAGTGGAGTGACCTCAGTTCCCATGAAGAGAGCAATGATCAGGCATAAATATCTCTCCACAGTACAGAAGGCTGCAGGTTAAAAAACTCCAACAGGTGGGGGGAGGGGGGAATCAGCAAGTGTGAATTCTGACTGTGAAATACATAATGTGTGTCTTAAATCAATAAAAATATTTGGACATAAACAATGGGGGTGGTTTTTGGAAGTCATATAAGAACAGCGTTTAAGAAAATATGTTTATTTTTATTTCATGTGTGAGACTTTTGCCTGCTTGTGTGTAAGTGCACCATGTACATGCAATGCCTGCAGAGACCAGAAGAAGGCATCAGATTCCCCTGGAACTGGAGTTAGCAATGTTTGCTAGCTACCATGTGGGTGCTGTGAACCATCTCTGGGTCCTCGACAAGACAGCTAGTGCTCTTAATCACTGAGCTGTCTCTCTAGCCCCAAGAAAAAGATTATTTCAAGAAAATAAAGCATGGATATGTTCTTAAGGATTGAGGTATAGTTGAGCTTCGTACTTCATTTTGAGTCACAGGAATAACCAAAAGCAGAAGCTTTGATCCAGGGACTCCAGCATCCCTCACTGCAGTCGCTGTTCTTTTCACCTTCCTGTCTGCCCTTCAGGCCTGATCTCTCCCTTTTCCCAAATTCAATCTTCCTCTCACCATCACTCTACACAGCCCAGTTCCCCATACCTGAGAGGTCCTTACTGTCCAGGTAGGATTAATTGCATGTGGCTCGGTAGATCCATTGCCCTCTTTCTTTCCAAATGCTGTGAAATCTCAAGCAATTTCACTAGCACAGGTCTCATTTCTCTCCTGGAGCTTGCTTTCTTGGTACTCACTGTGTGATGCAGTGTGAGCCTGGGGCGAGAATCACAGGTGCAGGCACAGAGCATTGAGGGGTGTACGGTCTTGGTGTTATGATCACCAGGCTTCCTGTGAGGCTGCTGAGGGAGGCTGAAAAAAGCCACCTAAACTTGCTGACTGGCTATGGGACAACAGTACAGTTTTAGTCTCTGTTGGATTCCGAAAACTGCTCAGCATTTTGTTTTGATTTTGTGCCCAATTATCTCTAAACATAGAATTGAACTGTTTTGTCTTCATAATAAAAATCTCCTTTGTAGAAAATTTGGAAATTATAAAACATTATTAAGCATTAAAATTAAGAACCCGTGGTCCCACCCCCAGAGCACTAGTACCCCAGTAAGTGTGTTCCATATTTCAATTTCCATACCCACTTCTCCATCTCCACCCTGCTCTACACAGGCACAGTTGTAGCAGTCCTGCTCTTTTCTCTGGGCTCAGCAAATGTTCCTTTCTTCTCAGCTCATGTCCCTTTGGCAGTTGCTGTAGAGTTGGATACCTCTCTAAGCCTCTCAGTTCCTGTCTTTGCTCATTCCTGCTGCTGTAACACATTACAACAGACAGGGTAGTTTATAAATAATAGAAATGTCCAAGATCAAGCCAGTGGATGTGTTGACTCTTACCTGTAATACCAACACCCAGGAGACTGAGGCAGGAGGTTCACTGAGAGTTTGAGGCCAGTTGGGCTGCATAATGAGTTCCAGGCCAGCCTGGGCTATGGAGTGGGACTATGCCTTAAAGATAAAACCAAACTACAAAAAAAAAAAAACAAGATGACACTTCTCTGTGGTGCCCTCCTGAGAGGAGCGGGGAGGGAAGAGAGGCAAGTGCATGTCCTACCAGGGCAAAAGAGATGGAAAGGCAGGAAAACCTAGTTTGTTCCTTGGACAGCCCTTTTGCTAATCCCATTCATGAAGGTAGGAATGGGAAGAATGGGAGCATTCAAACTGCAGTGCTTGCTCTCCTGTTACCAGGTTACCCAGCTTCCTGTTCCAGCAGGGAGATGCTGAGAAAGAAGCTGGTATCGCTGACTACCTCCCCACACCCAGAACCTCTCTGCTCCATTTCATTTCCTGCTTTTCTTCTCTCTGCCCCTCCCCTTTGCCAGCACTAGCTCTGGGTTCTCCTGGTATCCACCAGCCATCCACACACTGAGGGCTGCCCTGCTCTTGAGCACTGATCTGCAAATCACAGTCACAATTCTCTGTCCTTCCTCAACTTGCCGTGTACCTTTCAGCATCTGCAAGGTGTTGCTGTGGATGCTTTTCTTAGCGAGGTCCCTGTGACCTAGCGCACTCCAGGTTCATGGCTGCTTCCATTTCATGTTCACTGCAGCACAAATGGAAATCGTACTTCCTGTGATTTCCATTCCCAGGATCCCCTCCTGCTTTCTCTCTGTTCCTCCTCAGTATTTTTAATGGATGGATCCGTTCCTGCTCCTTCCTTAAAGATCAGGAAGTTCCTTTCTACATGTTCTCCATGGTTATGTCATCTACTTCAAAACTTCTATGTATCTTAAATCTGAAGCTTCAGATATTTTCTCCCAAGTACACTGTAACTGTTTCTTGCTGCCTTGCTAGGCAGGCTCCTCCAAATGCCTTTGCAAAACAGAACACCCTGCACTGTGCTCTTGAGCCACACAAAGGAAGGAAGTTCCATACATACTGCGGCATGGATGCACACTTAGTAAAGTAAGCCAGACACAAAAACACAGCTACTAGAAAGCTCTGAAGTCACAGAAACAGAAGGTGGAAGGACAGTCTTCAGGGGCCTGGGAGCTGTTGACTAGGATAGCATCCATGGAGAAGGGGAAGGGAGCTCTGAGGAAGGTGGTGGCCCTGTTTAAGCAGCAGTGTAAAGGTACTTATCACCACTGACCTGTGGCGTGAAGGATGGTTAGGCTCGCCAATCTTATGTCCATTTTAGTGCAATTAAAAATAGAAATCAGAGTGTGATTTCCTCTTATCTGCTTTGTTTTTTTTCCTGAGCAGCATGGCCCTGGGAGTGGTCTGTATATTGAGTAAACCCTTGGCTAATGCATGCCTATCCTGGCTTCCAGCAGAAATTGCACACTTGGGTTCTTTTTTCTGGACCCAGGCCTTCCTGGGTAAAGTCTCCAGCTCCTGCCTCACTGGCTTGGTTTCATTTCTAGAGGGTTTGCTCTCCAGACTGAAGCTCAGACTCTGTGTTCACAAACTGAAGCATGCCCCACCACCTGGCTTGGCACATGCATGTGTTTTGTTACATGTGAATGAATGCCTTTCTCCTCCCTTGAGTATAGATGTATAGAAACATCATCTAAACACACATAAACAGACACAAAATGATCTACAGACTAAGTTCCAGGGCTAAAACTATAAAGCATTTAGAAAAAAAAAATCATCAACCTAGAACTAAATCTCACTTATCTTGGGCTCAGTGGAGATTTCTTAGATATGACATCAAAAACCCGAGAGATAAAAGGAAACATAGATAATTTGGACTTCATCAAATTTTAAAACTTCAGCTCTTTGAAATATAATCTACAGGCAGGGAGGAAAATATTTGCAATGCATATATAACTAACAAGGGAATTGTATCCAGACTCCATAAATAATACTTATTACGTACTAATAAGCACAGAAACTAATTAAAAAAAATACTGGCAGCAAATCTGAATAGAGTTTTTTCTGTAGAAGTTATATGAATAGCTAAGCAAAGCAACATCATTAGGTGCTGAAAATTTAAACTAGAGTGATACAACATTTCATCCCCACTAGGATGCCCCAAACAAATAACCAAACAACCACGCACATAGTACAAACAAAACGAAAATGGAGGCTAGCAGGCAGGGGAAGGATGTGGAGAAGGAGTACCTTACATGTTGCTTGGGTGGATTGAAAGGATGCAGTTACTTTGGAAACAGCTTGGTAGTTTGTGTTATTTATCATCTGACCCAACAATTCTGCTCCAAGGGATATACCCAGGGGAAAGGAGAACATTTATCTGCAGAGACTGGTGCAGGAACAAAGGTAGAAATGATCTAATCCTTACTAACTAGTTTATCTATGCAATGGAATAATCTTAAAAAAAAAAAAAAAAAAGAACAAAAAACAGTATCTTGCTGTATAGCCCAGACTGGCTTCAAACTCATGATCCTCTTCCTTTTTCCTGATTACTTCCTTCCTGATTACTAGTATTACAAATATGTGTCACCACGCCCAACTGCAATGCACTAATCTTGGACAGTAAAAGGAAATGAATCA
Source organism: Nannospalax galili (assembly GCF_000622305.1). NCBI lineage: Eukaryota > Metazoa > Chordata > Mammalia > Rodentia > Spalacidae > Nannospalax > Nannospalax galili. The sequence continues at coordinate 1,686,162 of NW_008338998.1, read as the reverse complement.
GTGATTCATGTTATAATACAGATGTACCTCCAAACTGTTACAGCAAGTGCATGAAGCAGACATAAACTACCACATGTTGTATGATTCTACTTACCTGAAGTAGGAACCATAAGTGGATTAGTGGCTGCCATAGATGACAGAGTGGAGAGTCATTGATTTATTTTGGGGGTGGGGTGATGGGTGTTTTCAAAGAAAACTGTGAAGGTTACAGAAGTTTGTAAACATACCTAAAAAGTAATTTGATTGTATTTTTAAAATAAGTGATTTTTGTATGTAAATTATATCTTGCTAAAGTGGTTAAAATATATATCTCATTATTTGGTTAGGTATAATTTAAATGTGAAGAAATTTAAAACATTCTTAAAGTACAAGGCATGCTAAAATAAATGAATTTCTGTTAACAAGCCATTATCTGGGATATATATGGACATAGCCACTGTCACACAGAAGAATGACCCGAATCCTGTGCTATAGAGCAGGAATAGGGCTGCTTTTCACTGAAGAGATTAGAAAGTTGTTTTTTCTCACTTTCTCCTTCAGTTCATAAAAATGTGTTACTACAAATTGATAAAGTTCCTTTTGGTATACCATCACATACCTGTGTGTCCCTGAGTTAAACCTGAACCTCTTTCCTAAACTAGCTTGTACAAACTCTATCCTCAGTCCATGTACCTGATCCCGTGTACCATGTACATGTAACATGCACCACATAGAGGTACCACGAAGACACTGTCATTTGACAGGTTAGATTCTCCCAGTTACATCAACATCATGCTGTTGCCATTGCTACCATCCTGGACTTCGGGACTATACTAGCTTGCCAGGGCTGCCCTTGCAATGAGCCTGGCTTGGGAAGCTTAAACAAGAGATGCTTATGATCTCACAGTCATAGCAGCTGAAAGTCTGAGATGCACCAGAGTGTCAGCAATGATGATGACTTGTGATAACCGTGTGGGAGAGGCCTGGAGCGCTTCTGATGGTTTCTGGCACTGTTTGTCTTTTGTTACCCAGTAGAAGCTTCACCTGCCTCCTTCTGTCCTTCACAAGGCCTTCTCCTTGTACACATACCTCTTCCAGACTTTCCTCTTGGAGAAACTCACCAGTCACATTTGGGTAAAGGCTCACATAAATGCCTTCCTGCTGCTTTTGTCATCTCTGGGAAACCTTCATCCTTAAATAAGGACACATTCTTAAGGTGTTACCTTTCACCATGAGAATTTATAGGCAACTGGTTTCAAAGGTGCTTATCTCCATTTCCTACACAATAGTAAGACTAAAACATTCTTGGTGCAATTTCAAGATGCACTGTAGCTTCTTTATGCTTTTCAAACATTTAAACACGGACCAATAATCCTACTGACCTAATCACCCACCCCCCAGCTGCTTAGCCTCTGTGGGCCTGCTGGCCAACATCTCTTCCTTCCCATCTGGCCCTGCTTACCTTCTGTCTGCATGGCTTCAGGAAGTTGCCAGAGTCCTCATCACCTGTTTCAGGATGACATTCATTTGGGTGTTTGCCAGTATCTGCCTCCCTCCATAGCCTCCATGAAGCCCCCTACATCTGTTATCTGCAGTGTAGGATGTACTAAAAATGGAATTTATATCTCCCTACATTTTCCTCCCTTTTGTTCATCTGTAAGCAGGATGCTGAAGTAACTTCTTTGTTTTTTCCCTCTCTTCTCAGCCTCTCTCCTACAACAGTTTGTGCTAAGTATTGGGATTCAGAGAATAAAACCCCAGACTGTGGTTCTTGATACACTAGAGTCAAGCTCAAGAAGCAGCCCTAGTATTTCTCTGGCCTTCTATTTCTCTCTCTTGCAAAATGAAGTAGGAGCTTCCTCTGAGGATCATAGTCTGACTAAGGAAGTTCCTGGAAGGAAGGAAGGAAGTCACTGTGGACTCCCTGCCTGATATCTTAATGTGTGAACGGGTTAACTCATAGGGAAAGGAGACCAAAACTCTTAAGATTTTCCAGAGAGACTACCAAAGCAACCATCTCTTCATCTGGAATATTTCTGGGAGAACCTGACATGCACAGCAAGACAGATTGGTCCCCCTGATGCCTTTCCCATGGGTGGTCCCAATGCCCTATCAAGTCCTACCCCTATGTTCCTGTAGGAATGTCAAGCCCAATCTTCTTTCTGTAGCTCAGAATGCCATTTAAAGCTCAACTATATGAGACTTCTTTGAGTTGTCATACTTTATGTGACTTCCTTGAACTTGCATGTCGATACATTTATGGATCCTTCCTCTTGTTAATATGCCTATTGCCAATTTGTTTTATAGGCTCGGTGTATTGAAACTTCCAGAAGTAATAAAAGGTTCTTTCATGTCTACATAGTTTAAACATAGTTCATTAGTAATTTTAACTCATAAGTAATAAAAGAGTAACAGAATAGAGTAGACGTTTTCACTTTGGAATCTAGACTGAAGTCACCCATTCTACTCAGTAATGTGGACCTGAGCAGCAGCTGTACATACACCACACACACACACACACACACACACACACTCATCAGTAAACCAGCAATATGTGTGTAGGGCTATATATTGCATCTCTCACATCCGTCTTGTTTGGGGGAAACCTCTGACCATGGCATTAACCTCTGTATACTATAAGGGAGATGGAAGATGCTGCAGCACAGAAACTGTTTCTGCCCTTAAGGCTGCACTTTGACAATGCCTTTGACTGTTAGTTCAGCTTGTGCTGTAGTAGCTGTGTCCTTGAGGACTCCAGCTTCATAGTGGATCTGCTCAGAAGGGTCTGCCCCGTTTCTACTTGCTCTTGGCCATCCTGCATTGTTCCTTCTCTTCTCCAGCATCACAAAGTGCTGAGGCTCGGCTTCAACATACTTTCAATGACACTCCTTATGGTGCATGGAGGAACTGTTTGAGGGTTGTCTATGATGAGACAATGCAGGTGGGAAGGGCTTGTAGTTGGTTAGAACCTGAGGTAGACCTATCATGCAGAGGAACAGAGAAGCCCCACTGCACTCTGGTGCTCAGGTACAGTAGAAAAATCAAGCTGAGTTCACATCGCTTCCAGGAAGCACCTATGGCCGCTTGGGAAAAGGAGGGTCAGCTTAGACAGTGATGTGCTCTCTCAGGTCATCTGCATGTGTGGGAATTCCTGGGTACCTAGTGGACACAGGTGGGGAGAAACAGTGGCTGGCTGTAGTCACTGTCCTCTGTCCTCCTCCTGTGTGTCCCAGAGTATTACAAGGCTGATCAGCAAAGCCTGGAGGCTGATCTCACAAGTGACGAGGGACCACTTACGACAGTGAGGACACCTCCTGGGTGAGAGTGAAAGAAACCAAGGAAAAGGCACGCCTCAGCAAGACTGTGATGAGGGAAGAGGAATTGAAGGGCGTGTACGGAAAATTGCAAATCCTGTGGACTGAAGCATAATATGCAGTTCTTTTACAAGCTTGACTATAATGGAATAAATAAAAATAAGAACAAACATTATTGAATTATTGCATTCATGAATAAAATGAATTCATTTAATAAATGCCTATCTATTGGCTAATTGCTCATCTTTCTTGCAAATAATTAGCAATATCTTTTTTTTAAGTTTTTTTTAAATTTATGTATATGAGTTTTGCCTGCATGTAAGTATGTGCACCACATGCATTCAGTGCCTACAGAGACCACAAGAAGGCATTGTATTCCCTGAAAATTGAGTTACAGATGGTTGTTACTTACCATGTGGGTGCTGGAAACTGAACCTGGGTCCTCTGCAAGAGCAGTCAGTACTCTTAACCCTGTGCCATGTCTCCAGACAATATAACTAATAAAATTTAAAAATTACATGCCAGTGCATCCATCTGTTGTTGCTATGTTGTCAGCGTGTATATA
>NW_008338998.1:1669709-1682272 GCF_000622305.1 Nannospalax galili | reverse complement strand
ATACAGGTATAGAACAGCAGACTATTTTAGTATGAGAACTGTAATTCAAAGTGTCCTTTCTGTTTCTCACTTCTTTATAGGCTGCACAAGATTATGCAACTCATGGATAAATTTTTTCCTTCCTATAAATTTGGAACTAGATATATGAATGTTTGTGTATAAATATATAATATGTTTTAGTGCATATAGCACGTATTTGCACATACAGTCACTTTTACATCCATGAATGTAACTAATCATGAATTGGAGTATGTTTGGAAAATAGTCACATCCATACTGAACATATGTAGACCTTTTTCCTTTGTTTTACTTCCTAAATGATAGAGTATAACAGCTGTTCTAGATAGCATTATTAGGTATTATAAGAATCTATATATGAATCCATAAGATAATTACATAGTTCATAGACAAATATTAGGTTATTTTATGCAAAAGACTTTGGCATTCACAGATTTTTGCTATCTGTGACCTAGTCCCTTGTATATACTGAGGGGCAACTTTATGTACATGTTTGTATGTGTATTCATACAAATGTTTATGCATACATTTTTACCCTCCATGCCACTTAATCACTGCAGGGCGCTCTGCAGCTGCTAATGTGTTTGACTGTCAGCTGTTCTCAGTCACAGCCAGGAAAGCAAGTGGCATATGGCCCTGGGCCAGCCACAACTTGATAGCCTAGTGTCAGCAGCTTAACTGTGGCTCACAGATGTGCTGATGAAACTGACCAGAGACAGCCGTGGTCTTCCTGTCTAGTTTAGCAACTATAGTCATGAACAGTTGCAGAGCAAAAATAGAATGCTGCAAGCTTTAATCTGGATGGGGAATTAGCATTTTCCCAGTAGTGCTGATCCTTATATTTTACTGTCCTTGGCTTTAGGCATTGTCTTTGGACCTCAGCTAGATCAGTTAGTTCCATTTCCTGTGTTCTCACTTTCTCCAGTTTGGCCAGTCTTGAATGCCGACATCCCTGATAAGTGGGGAAGAAAAATAGGGTCAGTAGAGCAAGCTACCCAGTGGAGTCTCTAAATGTTTGCTCCAGATCTAGGGCATCTAGCAGGCTGTGACCAAAGATGTTTCTCTATGCTCATGACATGCATTTGAAGGCTGTCAGATATTTGCAAGCAGTTATTCCTGAAGGTAAGCTCTATAATGGACTCCAGCAGCTTCAAGGGAGTCTATGAATGTTTGCAGATGTCTACCACTCAGCACTGTTGGCTTTAACCTGTCTTACCTGGCCTCCTTAGGACAGAGTATAGATTTAGTGTCAGAGCATAGTCAAAATAATTACAGCTTTGTGGCATTGTAGCCTGCACATTTTGAATGACAACAGCTTTAAAGGTGAACTTGAAACAAGTGGGTCATGACATATAATTTCCAGCTCTTAATTATATGACCAGTGATAAATTGTAAATTCTAATTCTGATTAATACAGGAGCTAAATAATTGACATCTTTAGGTATGTTACAACCGATTCTGACATGCACAATTCAAACTCATGGGAAGGAAAAAAAAATGTATTTATAAGCTGTGCTGAATCCTTGCTGTGTGGTTTCCGTGCAGCCTGCAAAGGAATGAGAAATACAAAGGACACTTTGAATTATTGTTCTCACACTAAAAATAGTCTAGCTGCTATCCAGCTTGGGGCAAGGCACATATGGAAAACCTGTATTTTAATATCCACATTACTCACAAAATCAGGAAAATGTACAATTAACTTGATAGTTGATGCTCTAACCAGTGCCTTGGTGAATAGAGGCCTTTTACTACTTTAAATCACCATCTGGATGCTCCATGAAAGTGTGCTATCCATGGCCTTGAGTTGGCTTGGCTAGGCCACAGCTCTGCGTCACAACTCCTTTGAACTCAAAGGGATATGAATAGCATCAAATATTATATTTAAGTTGAATGGTTCCACAGCTCCCAGCTGAGACATGTCCTTGCCTTACTAAAACGGTACTCTTCCTTTTGAGTGTTCTAATTGTTCTTGCTTATTTACCACTTCCAAACCCAAACTTGGGTATTTCTACAACCAAAATCATCCATTTGTGACTCATGCTATCACAGCAGATACTGGCTTTCTCCTTGTGAGCACTAAATCTTCTATCTTCATGGTGATATGCATGCATCAGTGCTGAAAGGGAGTATTTAGAAACATCTGTTTACATTCACCAGGAGCAGATATTAGAGGAATTAAGATAAGCAGAACCATCATTCATCAGCCTAAGAAACTGAATGCATGAAAATGCCTGAATATCATGAAAAAAAAGGTTTTCTATATGAATATAGCACAGTATGAATGCGTTGTCTGATACAAAAATACCCCTGTGGCATGATATAAATAAATATGTCGACATGCACTGGAGAAGATAGTAGAAGCAGTTATTTCTGTTTTTAATTTTACTGAAACAGCTAATCAGTCTGAAGTTAAGAGCATATGTTGGCTTGATGGTCATCACTGCTTACAGCTTCAGGCTGCGGAACAAGGCAGGTCTCTGTTCTGAGATTGTTCCCCCACGTGTAGCTGCAGGGAACTGAACACTGGTGATGCTGGAGCTGTGACCCATGTCTTCCTACCATCATGTCCAAGACTGAGGCAGAGTTAATGGCTTTGTGACCCACTAAAGCAGTTTGCAGCAAGACCATCTTGGCAACCACAGAGTCCCAGAAGTGAGTGGGAGAACATGTTCTTGCAACCGGAACAGATTCTCCTCAGACCATGATAGAACCTGGTAGGAACTGTCCTTCTGCCTGTGTTTCAGTACACGTGCACATATTTTCTAAATACAGATTGTTGATTTTAGGAAATAAGAGTTTCCCAATTTTGATGAAGTTAAATTAAAACGTGTATGAGTGGCATAAAGACTGGTATATGCAAAAGGAAGCGTCACACGAGCTTTAAAGTTGCTTTCCGCTTTACCTCCTGTGAGTCTGACCCAGTGCAGACGGGGTAGATGCTTCAACTGGATTAGTAAGTGAGGAAAAAGAGTGAGGAGACTCCAAAACAGAGCTGTGAAGGGAGAGGCTGGGTAGGGTAAGGAGTCAGAATTCAAAAGATTGTATAAATGGGAACCATTGGTATGGGCATTGTTAAACAGATTAGGAATGCATGAGATTGCCTTGGAAGAAAGTAAGCAAGAGGAAAAGAGCAGAGATCCAGCCAGAGACAGTGTAATCTTCAGAGGTAGATGGAGGCCCCAGCCCCAAAGGTCTCCAACTGATAGTGGAGCACAGAGCCAAGAAAAGTGGGTACTGAAGCTGAGCAGACAGTGCAGTGCCCACTTTCATTCCTTTACCCGATGCTTGATTCATTTGAGGACAAGAGTAACCTTAGAGGTAATTGGATGATCTCATTGACATCAGGTTGAGCAACTCCTAGATGGGCAGTTGTGAGATGGGAAATCCTATGTCCTCAAAATATAGTTGAGTATAAATTTTTTGTAGAAAGTAACTGGAAATGGTAAATAAATTATATATTTAGATGTATCATTGAACTGAAAAGAAAACAAGAGCTAGCCCCAAGATACAAATTTATACAGAGTGTGGAGCATGAAAGCATTAGGGGATGTACTTGGAAGGGTATTTCCTGTGGCCATTAATCACCAGACACAACAGGAGACCTGAGAACTAGGGAACTCCACCAGGGAGAGGATTGAATTGGGTCTTCATAAAACCATCTATACAACAACCCTGCAGAAAAGGGTGTTTTTACAATATTAATCCCTGGCTGTCTACAGTGATAACGAGGAAATGCATCTGTCACATCTTCGGGGCTGCATGTAGCCAAGAAGACATCTGCTTTGAGATCCCATGCCTGTACTAATGTGGATTTGAGGTTTGACTTTATCATACAGAAAAATTTTCTCTGGAAGTGATCCAAGGCTTCCAAAGAGTATGAATCCCATAATTGACATCAAAACCATAATGTCATACGCAATCCTTACAAGAGTAGGTACAGATAGAGAAGAAATGGGACCAAGGTTTTGTTGAGTGAGTGGATAGATAGTATTTATAGAATGAAGAGTTCTGGGGCCATCTGTCATTAAAAGGCAAAGAAAGGATTAGAAAGGATGGCAAGGAAGATGAACCCATTCAGTAGGCAAAATGATGGAGAGACTGGGTCAAGAGTGACAGTCCTAGGGACTGGAGAGATGGCTCAGCAGTTAGCACTGGCTGCTCTTGCAGAAGAACTGAGTTTGAGTCCCAGCACAAATATGGTAGCTAACAACTCTGTAATTCCAGGTCCTGGAGCTCTGACACCCTCTTCTGACCTCTGTGGACATTGCACAACACAGGTGCACTTACACGCATGCATGCAGTACACTCATACACACAAAATAAAATAATAAGAAAAGAATGATAGTCCTAGATTTTGCCCTAGTTATAAGCTAACAAGCTAGTTTGTCACCAACTTCCAGAATGCTGGAAGCAGATAAGAATTTTAAGGGTTGGTGAGAATGAGCATTTTACTGTTCACAACTAGGGCTAGCTATCTAAGTGGTGAAGCTTAGTGCAAATTGAAAACATAATCTATACTGTTCAGAAAACAGAAATATCCATATCATAGGTTTGCTTTTGCCTTTGCTCTTTTGCTTTGTATTTTTGTTTTGACTTTCATTATTGTTTTGATTTGGAAATGAAGTGTTGCCCAAAAGGCTTCTATGTGAGGTCTGGCTGGTGGATCCAGTCATTGAGATCTCAGTTGCTCTGACTCAAGCAAAGAATTAATCCAATCCCTTGATGGATTCATAATACCACAGCATTACTGAGAGGCAGCACCTGGCTAAAGGAAGTGGGTCACTGGTAGTATAACCTAGAAAGATTCCCCTTGTTCCTTCCCCTTTCTGCCCTTCTCTGATTCCTGGCCACCAGGTAAGGTAATGAGCAGCTTGGTTAAGTCATACACTCCTGCTGCCATGATGTCCTATCTCACTGCAGCCCATAGCAATAGGACAGGGTGACCATAGGCTGAAAGTGATAAGCCAGAAGAAGTCCTTTCTCCCTGAAGTTGTTAGTTATACCAGGCATTTGGGCAAAGTGGCAAAAAACTAATTAATATAATCACATTTCCCCAGAGGAAAGAACCACTTCATACAATTCCATGCAAGTACATCTATCTAAATATTTCTGTTGAAAGTGGTAAGTCAGAAAAGAAAATTATCAAACTAATCTTTTTCAGTTACATTGTTAGTATCCAGACTTTTCCAATTGCAACACCCTAGCAAGCTCTGGGAAGTAACCAGAAATAGACATGATCTAAGAAATGAATGGGCTTGCTGTCTGAAAATAGCACATCTTCTTAAACACTGAAAGTCTTTCACAATGTATGTTGTCACTGATCCATGGAACTTGTCTTTAGGATGAAGAAATCCATTGAAAAATATCCTGCTATGGAGGCCCATATGTAACATCAAGAGCAATTGAGTTCTCATAAATATATGTGTATAGAAGGTGACTTGGTTTAAAGCAGAAATATTCATTCTCTATTTTATGATAAATTTAAGCCTTTTCTTTCTGTGAAAGCATTTGTGCATGTCTTCATGTAGTTCAAAGAGAACCAATTTTAAGTGATGCTCAGTTAAGCAAATCTAACAGTGCAAACTCTATAAGCCACATAACCTAAGTCATGATGCTCACTATTTAAAAAATGTGAAATTCAACCTCATGACCAGAATCTTCAGGAGTGATGGTCATGCAGAGGATGTGCAGAGGACATGGATTGTGCTGCTTAATGAGAGCTACAAGCCCAGAACAGGGAGAAGTTCTCTACTCTCCAGCTGCAAAATTATCTCACTAGTAGTTTCTTTAGAAGGACTGAATAATTAAAAGCACATTGCCTAAGCATTATGACTGCTTTCCGTAGCAGTTTGCAAAACACCTTTGAATGGATACTATAACTTAAAAGTCATTGCATTTCCTTTTGAAGGCATATAAATTAAAGCTAATTACTGGTTAATAAAAATATATGTGCTGCAGACATATACACATATATATGTATAATGGTATATCTTTATGTGTGCATATGTATGATGGTGTATCTTTATGTCCACATTTATATATGTCTTTAGTGAGTATTACTTAGATGAACACTCATTTAAAATAAGACCGTATTCAATGGCTCCCCAGTTTGATAGCATATTCTAAATGTTCATTCATACAGTGTCTTTATCATGTTGGAAGAGCTGCTGCCACATAGAGGTACACTGGTAATGCTACATATTCTTAAATTTCACACATGATAAAACTGACATATAAGGTTAGGCTCAGTGTACCCTAGACACCATGGTCAAGCTTATTGGGATGCAGTTTGGATACTTCATGAGCTCTAGCTCTAACTAGTTGTCATGACAACACCATTGAAAGCACCAACCCTTGCTGCTGCTTCTGCTTACCTCAGGACCTGGTTTTAGCTGTGGAAGACATTTAGGAAATTGTATCAACAGTGTAGTTACTGATTGACTGTTGAGATTTTGGGTGAGAAAGAAGGAAGAAGCCAGTCTAGCATGTCTATTTTTAGTTTAGTTGAGTGAGTTAGTGGATGGAGTACATAATGAGGATGGTCTTGGGGAAGAAAGATGGTGAGTTAATGTTAGAAATGTAGACCTGAGGCTGCATCTCAGAGTTCTAGATGGTAAAATTCGGGAGGCAACTGGTTATGTGCACTGGAAGCTTCGAGAAGTAGAACGGAGCAGGCAAGCCAATGGCAGAGCAAAGTTCTATCTGTGGTTTGAATGTGTCACTTAAAGGTGTATGTGTAAAAGGCTTGGTCATCTGCCTGTGGTACTAATAGAAAGAGGCAGAACTTTTATTTTCTTTCTTTTTGTTTTGTTTATTGGAGTTTGTTTGTTTGAGAACCGTTGTTGGCCTGGAATTTGCTAGTAGACCAGGCTGGCCTCAATCTCATAGTGATCTGCCTTCTGGGATTAAAGATGTGAAGGAGTATCCCTGATGGACAGAAGTTATGTCATTGGGGTTGGGCACTTAAAAGCAATATTGAATCTAGCTGATCTTTCTTTGCTTCCTGACTACCATATGCTGACAGGTTTCATCTACCAGGTGTTTCCATCATGATGTGCTGCTTTACTACTGACCCAAAATCAAAGGGTCACCTATCCATGGACCAAAAGCCTCAAAACTTTAAACCAAAATAAACCATTCCTTGTAAAAGCTGAATGTTTCATTTTGTCATAGTATTTAAAAGCTGACTACTGGCATCTCTGGAGGTTGAACAGGAATGGGACAAGGGTGCTTGTCTCTCTTTTCCTTTGTGTGCAGTTTGGGAGAATAAGCAACCTTCCTCAAAAGGCTAGGCTTGGCCATAACTTGCAGTTAGAGGAGGCAATTAGAGAAGGGACATCTGGTGGAAACGTTCTTCATACAGAGGGGCGACTTAACTGTATAAAAAGTGCTTTTTCAGAGCCCAGAGGTTAGACATTGTAGGAGATAGTTTGCAGCACTGGAGGAATGGCTAGATCAGGGTCAGCCACTATTACCACACTTCAGGAGGATGGCTAATGATGTCTTCATTTTCCTAGTGGTGTAGTTATTTTGCAAAATTGTGTTTAATTTCATATGTAATTTCAAAATAATAGGTTGGATGTGGTGGTGAAGGTCTTTAATCCTAGCACCCAGGAAGCAGTGTTCCAGAACAGTCTTGTCTACATAGTAAGTTACAGGCTAGCTGGGGTTACATAATGAGACTTGTCTCAAAATAGGAGAAGAAACATGAAAATTGTAATGACTGGATAGAACTGGTGGGACCAGCCTATGTCTGAATTATAATTGGATATTGCATAGAAGATGACACTTGGGGTTGGAAGCCTGCCTTAGAGAGCATGAATGAACTTGAAAGTAGGCATCAAGGTTTTATTTACCTTCAAATGGAAAATAGAACCAAGTTTCCTTTGCATTCAGATGTATAAGCATAGTGGTAGGGTGGTTGTGCTGGATAAGCTTTACTTGTCAACTTGAGACCCCTGGATAGAGGGAGCCTCAACTGGGAGATTGCCTCCATTGGACTAGCCTGTGGTCATGTTCATGGGATATTTTCTTGATTGTTCAGTGATGTGGGAGGGCCCAGCCCCCTGTGGGTAGTACCACTCCTGGGTAAGTTGTTCTGTATTATATTGGAAAGCAGGTTGAACATGGGCCAGAGGAGTAAGCCAGTAAGCAGTATTCATCTGGCCTGTGCTCCAGCTCCTGCCTCCAGGTTCCTGTCCTGAGTTCTTACCTTGGGATCTCCAATGAGCTATCACCTGGGAGGTATAAATCAAATAAACCCTTTCCTCCCCAAGTTGGTATTGGTCAGAGTGTTTTGTCACAGCAATTAAAACTGTGGAAGAGGGCCTTCTTTGAGGAGTATCTGGCCCTGTTCTAGGATGACCAAAAGGAAACTAGAATTTCCCCTGTGCTTAGCAGGGGAGTGTAGAAGAGAGAAGCGTTGTCAGGTCAATTAACGACTTCCTCACTGTGATAAGATGAGCACCCTTCATCTCATCTTTGCATCAGTGGTTGCTAAGACCCTAAGTGACTAGGTAACATTCCTCTGGACACCAGCCTGGCACCAAACTCCATACCCCACAGAGCTGACCTCCCAGCCAGTGACTTCTCTCTTACATCTGCCTGGTTTTAGTTGCCTTAGGTTGCGTTCTCTCAATTTCTTCCGAGGTACAATTTATTTGTCCTTTGAATGCAGGTCAGTACAGTCATTTTTTTTTTGTTTTAAAACTAATTTTATTCCAGAAAAATACTTGTGGCATCTTTTCATACTTGTAATGAAAAATGTTTTTCAAAATAATTCCATCATATGCCTGTTTTTCACATGGTTTTAATGGATTGGAGATGCCTTCTTTTTTTTCCTCTCTCTAGCCCTTCCAAATTTCAGGTAAAGATGAAGTATATACTGAGCATTTAGCATTTAGGTGGCTCAGTGAAGGATGTAGACTGTGAGTCTTTTACCAACAGACAGACAGACTATAGGAAAATGAAGAAACTTTAGTGACCCTTGTTTCTGTTTTCACAGCCCAGCTCCCTCCTCCCTGCTGGCCCTGGATTAGTCAGATGCCCTTCAGTATATACTTTTTGACTCATCCATCTTTACTCTCCCCAAGGCAATCTACGTCAGAGCATGGGAAGTCAGTCTTCCACAGTGACACTGGCAGAACTCTGGACGCTGATGTATGTAGGGTTAGAAAAGAGAACCCAGCCCTATGGTAAGGATCAATGGCTATATCCTATAGCCAAGACAAGAAGAGAGAAGCAGAACAAATTCATTAGATCATAGATTTCTATGGCACGAGAACCTATGGATTGAAGACCCAGGGACCAAGTGTGAACTATGCTGTTTTATGTTTAAGTTCCTATAGCATGGATAGCCTTGTAGAAACATGACTGAACCAAGAAGACATTATCTAGCAGTAACTGACCTGGGGCGGGGAAGCCAGGAAAAACTTGTATTTTAGATTCTTCCTGGCTTCTCTGTACCGTTTTCCTTTCTTCGCAGTATGGGATAGGAACACTCCTGGAGAAACAAAGATACTCATGACCTACAATGAAGTAGGCCAGGAAATTTCCTTATAGTCAACCTTTATGCAGAAAGGTGGGGAAAAGTGAGAGTAACATTTTTAGGTTTTATCCCTGGCTTTAGGAAAAGGTAGTTTGGGATTCTATGGATTACTATGGGGAAGGAATTGAAGTTTCTGTAGCTTGTCTAGGGGGAAAATGTAGGGTGAGTCAGGAGGGCAGGAGAAGCCACAGAGAAAGCCAGCTTCCAATGCTCCTCCTGGGGTCTTCATTATGGAACATTTTTGGAGTTCTACCAGATAGATTTCTTTTCTTGTTTGCCAGGCCTGTAAGGAGGCTGATTTTAGACTTGAATGTGTCTAATTCTAAAGCTCCTTCTCTTAATTACTCTAATTTTCTTTGGTTAAATTTTATGTCTCCACAGTACACTGTGAGCTACCAGTACTGTTTTCCTCTTCTTTGGGTCCCAGTCCCCAGCAGGGTTTTTGTACCATGATAGGTTTTCAGTAAGTTCTTGGAACAGGAAGGATGAAGGAAGAGAGGGAGGAAGGGAAGGAGGTAGATGGTGCTGTCATTAGACACCAGTATACAGAGTCACTGAATGGAAACCTAGACAATGTTCAAGGCTGTTATGGAAAGAGAGATGGTTGTAATGTTTGGGTAGTCATTTTACTCATCAAATGAAATCAATTAGAATTTTATGAACACACTGTGTTAATAGAAATGCCAAGATTTTCCCAGCCTCACCTTAATTTATAAGTTCCTGCAGAGGAAGCCAACTAAGGATTATATAAACTTCTCATAACAATTTTCTATCTTTCTTGACCTGGGAACTACTTACCTCCAAGGTTTGGCATTATAAACTTGCTGAACCAGATGCAAATGCAGGTGTCCTGTGGTTTTCCCAGCTGTGGTTAAATATTTAAATGTGGTTTAGAAATTGCATTTCTTTCTCAGGGATAGTAAATTTTTTCTTCATTTCCTGTGTTGAGGAATCTAGTCAATTACTTAATTGCAGAATAATGAGCAATATTTCCACTTCCAAATGTATATCCTTGTCATTCTAATGAGATAAATGCCAAGAAATTTGTACAAGCAAGAGGAAACTTTGTTGTTTAAATAGTTTACTGCAATTTAGCAGAGTTGTGGTATTTTGTTGTTACTATGGTGGCCACTTACATATTCTCAGAGGTTTTCAAAGGACAGTAACTTGAGTATAAATGTTTGATTAGTGGGTGGTTCATATTGAAGGGTGCCTGCCTCCCATTTCGAGTAATCTTGTTTTCTCCTAGGGACAAGAGAGTTTAGCAATCTTGCCTGTCCTCCTCAGGTTACTGCCACGACCCCTGCCTTTCCTGCATCAGCCATGATGTCCTGGCTCCAAATCATAGACCTAGTGTCTCACCTGTGGACTAGTACTTCTGGCCTTCGCTGAACACTGACTAGTACAATCTGGAAAGAATTCTAGCAACCTCTTAGTCATATACATTTCTAATGAAAAAAAAACTGTACAAATTCTAAGGAAATGACTTACAAGTCTGTGGAACTTTACTCACTAATATTGCTATCATTTGTGAGGCAATTTGTAGCAAGTAAGAACGTCCATCACTTGAGCTTTCAGTGTTTCATGCTGACTAACAAAGGAATGGTGGGAGGAGGAAGATGGAGGAGAGGGAAGAAGAAAGAGGAAAGGAGTGAGGAAAAGGAGGAAGGAGGGGGGAAGGGAAGGGAGGGAAGGAAAAGAGAGAGGGAAGGAGAGAGAGGAAGAGAAGAAGTAGGAAAGAGAGAGGAGGGAGAAAGGGAAATAAGGAAAGGGGAGAGGAAAGGGTATGGACAGTATTTCATTATATTATTAGAGGGCTTAGTGATAGCTAAAGAAAATCCAGAGAAACAAATGGCCCTTAATTCAAATGGTTTTGTTTATAAGCTTCTTTTTAAGAAAGACCTTGTTACAAATTCTTAAATATCTCTTTGTGCCAGTTCTATATTCTTCGTAAAGCTTTGTATAACATGGAGGTATTGATTCTGATGATTTTGATGAATTACTATATTTCAAGTCAAGTATAATTAGCTGAAACAGCTTTCAGTTGCACAGTGAGTCCCAGAGAGTTCTAGTTCTCAGTGCTCCAGGGAATGCTGGGTGAAGATACATGTGGGCTTTCCACATCACATCCTGAGCTCACAATCCAAACCCCAGGGCCACAGTGCAGACAGGAACCCCTCAAGATGCACACCAGAGATGTGGATGTTTGCCTAATGTGGAGACCTATCACGTATCCTTGAATTTGATACAGCAGAGGCCCAGGGGTCTCAGCAGTGGTGGTCTTGCTAGGAATGGCAGAGAACAGATTGGGGACATAGCTCTACCCTGCTGCCTGCAGTAGACTAAGGAATTTTTTTCGAAGACCTCTACTCAAGTGAAGATGGACTTCTTGACTTTGTCACTGAAAAGAATTTCAGGATGGGCTAATTTGAAACAGAGCTGACATTTATTATGAAGATAGTTTAACGTAGACTTAAGCACAAGGGTTATAAGGAGGGATCTTCAGAGAGAAAATAACATACCCCCAGGCACTTGAAGAACCTCACTCTTAAGTGTTGTGGCAGTAGCCCTATATGCTATTTGAGTGGTGCTCCAGTTAAATCTCAGAAGATTGCTAAGAAATTTTTCTCTTTTTCTGATTTTTCCCTTTTCAATAATTCAGATTATAGACTGGCTTTAGAGGTGCCTTTGTAGGATCGCAATCTGATGAGGTAAAGCCATAGGTCACAAGGGTTGCATGAAGTGATCCTTTCTTGTCAGATTCCTAGAAAATTACTGGTTTACCACCAGAAAAGGAAAAGGCCATACTCAGAGGTCATAAACACTTAGACCCAAAGCATGATTCATTGTTATTTTAACATTCTTAGTTGAAGCATCTTTGTATGAAAAGAATATTGTCTCTGGAGCAGCCTTAGAAAATATTCGTTGTGATGGTAGTTTTGATTCAGCTGGTGGGGGACTTCAACTAGACTCTGTGGTGAGGGTCTCCTCTCCCATG
>NW_008338998.1:1641783-1669624 GCF_000622305.1 Nannospalax galili | reverse complement strand
TCTCTCTCTCTCTCTCTCTCTCTCTCTCTCTCTCTCTCTCTCTCAGAGCTGTTGTGACAAGAAATGGACTGGCCCCACCTAGGAACCCTGGGATATTATCTCTTCATTGTCCCCCTAGCAGCCTTCCTGGGTGAGAATTTGGGGTAAACTGCTAAGTAAATGGAGGGGGAAAGTTGTGGTAGGGGTTCCAGGTACCAAGAATGAGTGCTTGTACTCCAGCCTTCTGATAATGTAGTGCCAGTCCTATCTCTGTGCTGGATCTGTACCCTACAGAAGCCTAGTGCTCTCATGGTACCAAGAGCTATGGGGTCAAGAGGCCTGCTAATGAAATGAGGATGAGTCAGTGACCATCCCTTCACAATTCTCAGTATCAACTGGATTATAGAAGAGACATTTTATAAATGCTTGACTGACTCAAACTATAGTCTAAAACCAGGTTCCATCAAATTACATCCAGACGTGTTATGAGGCTAGAATGTGGACCAGGCTGCAGGATCTGGGCCGTAGGAGAAGGGAGCCTATTCCTTTATGTTGACTTCACCCACAGCAGAGGACAGGACTTACACTTGTGAACTACAGCCATGCTCTGCAACCCCACCAACAGACGCTCTAATGTGGGAGCTGACCTTTATTGACCATCTATTGCCAACAGCACATTGAGATGTGATGATACCACTAGTCTACCTCTGAGGAGAAGCTGTGACAGGAGACAGTGTATCTCTCTCCAGTATGGTAATCTAATTAGGCTGTCCCTGGGCCTGCCCCACCATACTGGGGTGCACTGGTTCTTCCTCTGCCCTGCTCTCTGTCAGACACACATTTGCCCTAGGCCACCTCCTCCCACCCCTACTGATCCTCACTCCCTACTGCTCTGACTTCTTTTCCTCCCTAAGCCCCATGCCTCCCCTAGTCTGCTTTTCCCATGTTCCTTTCCTTTCTCCATTCTTCCATCCTCTACATGCCCCTAGTTCCACACCCTTCCCTGACTTTCCTCAGGCCCCACCCCACTCTGCCTCTTCCTTACTCCTGCTGGTTTCCACCTTGTTCCTCTCTGGTCCCCCACCAGGTATTCTATAAAGGACAGAATTAGGAAAGGAAGCCTCAGTCACAGCTTCCTGCCTTCTTACACACTCTCCTGGTATCTTGAGTTCAGTACCCTGGAGTACCTAACGTCTGGCTCATGTCCCCATGTAGATCTCACAGAAAAGAAGTCTTCAGAGCTAGGGACATGGGACCTCTGTGAATTATAAGAACTGGAGACTCTCTTGTACTGTTAACCACCAGACAAGCAAGAAGGAAAGCTGGTTCTAAGTTCCAGAACATTCAGAGCCTCTGAAAAGCCTTCCTTTGAGGATAGCCATTTCTGGGTCTTTTCTGAGTCACTTCCTTCTAAGGTGTCCTTTGGCTGTATAGTGTTTGTGGTGACCACTCATGGAAAAGGGTACCCATTCACCCCTCATTTTATGTATCCTACTTTCTGTACCTGGTCCTCTGGCACCAGCTTTGAGAAGACAGCTATGATGTCAGTGGCTGTGAGGAGATGACCAGACTCATTACCTCTTCTCCAAGGTTTAAGTTGCATAAGCCTTTTTCCAGGAAGTTGCCCTTGGTTGTTCTTTCCAGAAGTAGCTTCTTTGTGACACCTATATCCCTTCCTGTTTAGTGTGGCACTTAATCCAGATTGCTTTTGAATTACAGAGACCTGCAACCATATTTCCTCTGCCTGATGGCCAGCCCCTTAGGGCCTACATTGTATCTACTTCATCACCCATCCCTGACATTGCCTAGCACATGGTAGTCCCTCAGATAATTAAATGACCTAATAAATACCTGAATAAGCAGAGATATACAGAAGTCTGAGGGTCTGGTAAAAGGGCTCTGTCAGCCACATGAGTGGAAGGTAAGGCCGCTTACATGGACAGTACTGGATGCTTATCTCATTTGATGCCTAGTGCCACCTCACTGAGCCCTTCCTAGCTACCATCAGGCATCCTGCCTACCTGGACTTGCCCTTCATGAGGTGACTTGCCTCACAATCAAGACTTCATTCTTACCACGCACTCCTATCTTCATACTCAGGTGGCACCTGAATCCATCTTGTTAAAAGGAAAACAAATAGACTTGAAGAGATAGTTAGTCTAGTTTGTAAAGAACTTGCTATGCAGGCATAAGGACCTAAGTTTGAGCCCCCAAACCCACATAAAACAGCTGACTCAAGCTTGTAATCTCAATGCTTGGGAAACAAAGA
Source organism: Nannospalax galili (assembly GCF_000622305.1). Taxonomy (NCBI): domain Eukaryota; kingdom Metazoa; phylum Chordata; class Mammalia; order Rodentia; family Spalacidae; genus Nannospalax; species Nannospalax galili. The sequence goes on along the minus strand of NW_008338998.1, from coordinate 1,667,376 downwards.
TAATTCCTGTGGCTGGCTAGTCAGCCAGTCTAGTTGAATTGACAAGTCCCAGACCAATGACAGATCCTGCACCCAAAACAAAGGTAGACAGTCCCTGAGGATTGACACCCAAGGTTATCCTGTAGCCCCCACATACAAATGTCCCCATAGACACAGAGCTTAGTTCTCCGTCCCCATCTTGTATTCTGTGAGGTCTGATCTGCCATAGCCAATATTTCTGTTGGTTCCTGGAGTCTAGTGGTCTCAAGGTGTTTTCTGTTGCTGGGGACTGACTGGCTTTAAGTTCAGATACTGATGGATTCTTCATCACACACATAACTTCTTTGTCAGGCTGTCTTTTTCTCTCAGGTTCAGGCTACAAGACACAGCATGTGAAAATTGGGCATTTTTCTGATGATATTGAAGGAAATGAAGAGTTATGTAGCAGATGGACAGAGGCTTCCATAGTTCCTATTCCCTCTGAAGAATGCCTCCAGGGTCCTCATAAACAGCCCCTGCCAAGCTCACTCCACTTTATTATGCAGAATTTTTTCGCTCCCCATTTATCAGGTCTCTGTGTCCCAGAGAAAAGAGTCCCAACTTCAAAACCACTCTTATTTAAACATGGGGTAGGAGGAAGCTGAGGATAACAAAATTAAATCAGTTCTCTAAATTTCTTTTGCTTCCCGGATATGGGATAGCAAAAACAATAATAGCACATGCATTCTGTTTAGATTCAGGAAAGAATCTGAACATGTTCCAGGCTGCTTGATCACTAAGTTCAGTGCTTGCCACCATGGGAATAGGCAATGTCCTTCCACTGCCCAGGCTAATGGAAAAGGTCTTGGATCATTCCATCACCCGCTTCCCTTTGTCTACCATCCTGTTCTCTTCATCTATCATGTCTGCAAGGAAAAGAAGAAAGCTAGTGATTTGTGTCCCCACTGACGGAATTGTTGCTGCCTTACAAGGCAGAGCAAATACATCAGGTTTGAATTTAATGTTTTTTTTTTTCTTCTTCTAAAAGGTTCTTTAAGCTCTTCCTCTCAACTCAAGTCACTTTAACAAACACCAAAGACCCAAACTAGGAAGTGCTGCTGATGGTGTAGCGAGCAACACCACCCAAAATAAAACTCGATCCCAAACTTTCAGACTGTGAATGACAGCTGGGCTCTCAGTGCAGACTGATGCATTTTCTCCTTCCTTGTGGCAAACCATGTGAAGCCAGTTTGAAGGGGGCTCTGTGGGGAGTGCTAGACTTCATGACTCAGGCGTAGGGAAGCAGGGTGGCAGTTAAAGAAAGAAGCAAGTGAAACTTTTCTGTTCTGATAGTCTGGAAGACTGTATGCACATAGGAGGTCCAGAGTTGCTAATGCTATTGGTTCTCATGTTGCTATGCTACCACTGCTTTGCATGTGTGTGTTATCACACATGGCCTACATCAATAGAAGTTAGTGTGGACAGTGGACAGACAGGATGTTGACTGGGCAGTCCAGTATCCAGCTGTTCTCAATCAGCCTGATGTCTGAGTTTTCAGGACTTGGCTAGTCAACACTCTTCATACCTGTCTTTTCTTTCCAACTAGCAAGCACTTTGCTTTTCATCAAAGCCTCTGCCCCCTTACTCAATGAGCTTTTAGCTGACCTGCCTTACCCATGTACTGCACATTTTGGGGGGTGGGTCTTTTTGAAGCAGGATCTCCCTGTGGCCCCAGCTGTCCTGGAACTCACTATGTAGACCAGGCTGGCCTTGAACTCACAGAGATCCGCCTGCCTCGCCTCCCAAATGCTAGGACTACAGGCGTGCACCACCACGCCTGGGGTGCTGCACTTTTTAATGTAGGTATTGGTTACATTTCTTGTTGCTCTGCCACAATAGCTGACAAGAGGGAGGAATATAAAGAAGAAAGGGTTAATTTGGGCTCACTGTTCCAGGGTCTAGTTCATCATGTAGAGAAGCCATGGCAGAACTTTGGAGTGGCCTGTTGCATTTCACCCACAATCAGGAAGGAAGGAGAGATGAATGCTTGCCCTAGGCTCCCTTTCTTCATTTTATTCAGTCTAGGACCTCAGTATATGGAATAGTGTTACCCACATTTAGGATGGGTCTTGCCACCTCAATGAACTCAATCTAGAAACCCCCTCACAGACATGCCTGGAGTTTTGCCTCTTAGGTGAACTGTACCCTGTCAAGCTGACAATATTATCCATCACAAGATAGTCAGGTGTGGTGGAGGCCAACAAATTAGGAAACACCTGCGAATAAAAGGGGAATGTTTTCCTCATGATTCACAAAAGCAGGGACACCACAATAGGAGGCCACACCAGTAGGAATCAAAAGGCAAAGAGAGAGTGTCACCTCTGAGCAAAGGCCTTTGTGGTTTCCATGGAAAAGGACAGGTGAAACAAGGGAAACAGCCCCAGAATCATCTAGTTTAGGTAACTGCAAGGCTCCTGATCATACAGGTCATTCATTATTATTTGGTACCTAGACCTAGGAATTGTGGGCTGGTATGTCCAAGCTCCACAAAGGAAGTGTTGGGATATAAGTTCTGAATCCATTGGCTTTCATATAAAAGGTATGCTCACACTCATGTTCACCCTGGAAGTTGTCCAGTCTTTTTAGTAACTGGGTAACCCTGGGAGGGAAGCCCCCCTCCCCCAGGTGTCAAAGCATATAGAAACATTATCAGTGTACTTGGCCACCACTCTAATGCATGAAACTACATTGGCTGTCATCGGTTGTGAAGCTCACATTCCTTCCTCTCCTCCTCTGGCCAATGGTGTGAGATCCAGTTTTGCCCACTACTCCACACACCTGAATTACAGTAAAACTGCAGTGGTCAGAGCTTTACATCAGTGCTGTAAGCGCAGCACCTCAGGGGTTTTCATGTTCCCTGACTTCTTAGTTAGCCTCCTGAAGCCCATGTTTAGTGCTGCCATCTCTGTGAAAATCTTTGATTTGTGGCTGGGATAGGGTGACCATCCATACAGGACATGCTGGGATCAGAGCTCTACCCTAGGCTGTTCCTCGGGTACTCAAATGCTACCCCTCCTTTAAAATGCAAATAAAACCTCAGTAAGGTCTCTAGCCCACATGCATTTGCCGTCCTCTGTCTCTCTTCTGACATTTCTGGGCCTTTATACCTTTGAAAGTTATTTGCTATGCTGGAGCCTTGCACATGCTAGTTATGCAAGCTGTCCCTGAGCTACAACTCCATTCCATAGTTTGTGTTTTGTTTACTGTCAGTTAGTATGTGTGAGTTTTCTTGTATCTTCTTGCTGTGCGTATCTGGAGAGGACAAGGTTGATCCTGCTCTTCTTCATTTACAAGCCTCCATGTCCAAATGCAGCATGAACGACAACACAGAGAAGAGAACTTCCCTATGAAGTAATGGAAAAAACTATTGATGGTTTGTGTTAGCACTTGCATCTAGGGTGGACTCTGGAACTGGTTTTTTGTCTGCTTTTTACTGTCCACAAAATGAGGCTGTTTGCAGACATGACCAGATGGCATGTGGACTCAGAGAGCTCCCCAACTGTGGAGTCAACCGACATGCCTTTGAATTTTCAGTTCAGTCCTTCCACAAGGGGGCTCAGAATATCCTGTGACTATCATCGAATCTTCTGACTTGAGCATTATAGATTTCAATAGTATCATATATATGCATATATAAACATATATGTACATATGTGGTACATATATGTGTATAACTTGCATACACATTATATGTCTGTGTGTATGTCTATATATAATTTCTTATTTCTCTATGTCCAGCCTTTGAATTGTCTTTTTTTTTCACTGAATTAATTGCATTGCAAATACCAACCAAAATAGAATATGGTCGCCTGTGTGAGTATTTGCTGACTTTGTTGGCTGGTTGTGGCCCCACCATCATCTCCCATCCCCCACATCCTGCTGTGGCTTCAGGCACCCAAGTTCCCTAGATGAAAATGTCATCATTTCCAGGTAATATTATGGTCCAGTTAACGCAGATATGGCCATGGTAAGCTACAAGAAAAAAGAACATGTGAAAGACAGGACATAGCACCCTCCCAAAGTCACTTCATCTGTAGTGGATGTTTATGGAGAGCCTGTGTTTATAGCCTTCACAAGAACAGACAAGAGGAAATTGACTTCAGTTGCAAAGACAGTGTCATAGATAGAGCTTATCTGCAGTGCTTGGTTAAAGCTCTGTCTTCCTGATGGGAAAGAGTGTACCTAGGGAGCCAGTCAAGTTCCCTGACAGCCACCTGCTTTTACATGAATGGTTTCTTAACCTTATTTCTATGTTATCTCTTAAAATGCATTGTGTCTGGTCTCTTTCTTAACTAAGTAAAGATAAATATTTTTTTATGTATGTCACACATCTCTTCTTTCATTGTGGTTATTAAACTGGTGTTTTGCATTCCTAAGAAAGCAGCCACTGCCTCTGTCCATCCATTATAGAGCATAGGTTTCAGCGTGCATTAGTCCAGGCATGCAGGAATTATGCCTGTGGCTGAGCACAAACTAATTCTTCTTTCTTTTCTTTCTCTTCTTTCCAGGATTATACCTTAACTATGTATTTTCAACAATACTGGAGAGATAAAAGGCTCGCCTATTCTGGGATCCCTCTCAACCTCACACTTGACAACCGAGTGGCTGACCAACTTTGGGTGCCCGACACATATTTCTTAAATGATAAAAAGTCATTTGTGCATGGAGTGACAGTGAAAAACCGCATGATCCGCCTCCACCCTGACGGAACAGTGCTGTATGGGCTCAGGTCTGTCTGCTCTTCAGAGCCAATTTTGTGTTTGTATGGTGTACTGGCATTGAGTTTCTTACTTGATACCATTATAGTAAGTGAGGACATGTCCCCAGATTAATTACAAAATATCCCTGAGACATTCTGAGCTTTTCAGAAAAGAATATCATCACTCTAAGATTTGGGGCATTACTGTTACTATAAATAGTCACCAACAGTTACAAAGCAGAATTCTTGGATGGCTTGTATATAATTGGGTTGCCATATCTAAGAACACAGATTCCCTTAGGATAGATTTCCCATATCATAACCACAAAGGCCTGTAATTAATATTGCCCTGACACTGCAGAGACTTTAATAAAGTTTTTCAAAGCTAGTTGCACAGCTAAAAAAAAAATGTCTGCTGTGCAGATTTAATGTATAGTCTCATCAGGACAGTGCCATTAACATTTATCAGAATGACTGGGTGAGAGCCTTGCACATGAGAAACAGTTCTCTCCAGGGCTTAGAACACAGTCACTCACCTCTGAAAACCAGGCTGCCTTCCTACACTGTGTGGAGGAAAACCAGGGCTTCCCTAATTACTGGGAAATGACCCCATCTGCCCAACATGGTCCATCACGTCTGCTGCTTCCTTATTCTGATATCACTTTACTGAATCGTGTTCTTTAAAAAAGTCTCTTTCTCTTGCTTTGACTTTACATTGATTTGTTTGTTTGGTATAGAAGTGTGTGTGTGTGTGTGTGTGTGTGTGTGTAGTCCAGAGAGGCATATAGTGGGTGTGTGTGTGTGTGTGTGTGTGTGTGTGTGTGTGTGTGTGTGTGTGTGTGTGTGTGTGTGTATCCGTGTCTGACTGACTGACTGACTGACTGCTTTGATATCCTAGCTCAGAAGTGCCCCTTGAGACCTTCTAGGAGTGACTCACAGTTTTGAATGGAACACGTGGATTTCTTAAAGATTTGTATCAAATTGTTGTGATTCCAAATATATTCAAATCTATGCCACTGTGACTTGTAATGCCTCAAGTTGAATGAAGGACATTATTTAACTTTGTCTTTAATAAGAAAATGCTGAATGTCTTTTCTAATACGAGGTATTAGAGAAAAAGTTGAGATTTTTGCCCAATCAGAGCTTTTTAACGATGAGAGAAAAATGGCATATGTTAATAAAATCGTGATGTTACTTTACAGAACACCATGAAGTCCAGCCTGAGCTCTCTGTAGGAGGTTTTAGCATTTTCTCTTTTTGCTCCAAAATAAGACATATAGCTCCAGTGCTCTAGGGCTTCTGACAAGCGCACCTGTTGTGTAGAAGTTTATCAAGACTTTTTTTTTTTATATAAAATGGGAAGCCATTTACCTGCCCCACCTCTTGCCCCACTGAAGCAAAAGAAGGCGGTATGTGTTTGTGTCATACCTGCATCCATATGTGTGTATGAGTATGTGTGAAGATACTCATACACTTGTGAGTATGTGTGTACATGTGTATGATGGGGCAAACAACCAATTCAAATGTAAATTTAAGGTTAATTAAAGTTACTACTAACCTTTGACATCTTAAGTGCTCATAGCTAGGCTCCGGCCCTCTATCCTCTCCTTGGCTCTTCTTTTATTGTTGAACTTGCTCAGTCATGGTGGTGAGCTAGCAAGCCAAGTCTAGACCAGTCTGTATAGCCCTGACTGTATGTTTCGGTAAATAGGATCTGATGCTTCTTGGCTTATAGTAGTGTGAGGTCCTGACTGACCCATCAAAAGTTGAGCATATTGTAAGCTGAAATCATGGAATTCACTGAGCCTCTAGCATATTGTCCTTCAGCCACTGTACATGGCTGTTTCCATCTGGAGCTTGATGCTGGGGCTCCCTGCTAATACCCAACATCACAAGAGAGACTCAAACTGAATATTGGTAACCTTGGAAAAGAGCAAACTACAAAATCTGAAGTCCATTTTGTCTCGAATGCCTGATGCTATTGTCCCATCCCAACGTAAGAAACCTGAAGTCAGCCTTGAGAGTCAGGGTGTCTGCACTGTGTGTGGGCCTGGAGAAGGTGGGGCATAGCACACACCACCAGTCAAACTTTCCATAATGGAAGATTGTAGGTGCTGGAATGCTGCCTGTCTCCTTATGAGGTGCTACTGTGGAAGTCCCACCCAGCAGAAGATGCCTCCCTCCTAGCTGTGGATGGGCATTACACTGACTGTGCTTCTGAGACCTGGATTTTGAATTTTCCTACCCTTGGATATTGAGCCTGTCCTTCACCCTGTCTCTCCAGCTGTAACCCACACTGATTGTCAGTCATCACTTTGCATCTCTGGGACTCTTTTCCTTTACACACAAAGCATGGCAGCACCACTATCAATGAGGACGTTTGCTTTTTCTGGGATAGATGAAGATCTTTGGCTATGGAGAAGTTGTCCATGACGTAGATTAGTGCGTCAACTCAGTCTTATTCTGGGAAATCATTGATCCTTCACTCTGCTGATGGAAGGCAGTCCATGACTACTCACGCAGACACTTGAGAACAATCATGTTCTCATGGTGATGAAAGGTCATTGGAAACTGTGAGCCACATTTCCTGACTCTTTCAGTGCCTTGAGCTTGGGACTTGGAGAGCGCTCGCTTGTGCTCACCATCTTGGCCACAGCTGATCACAATGCTGATTGAGTCTCTGGCACAGACCCAGCTCACTGTGTGATGCTGGGGAATCTTTGGATGGGGCACCGTGCTGTATTGACACAGAATGTACCCTTTAAAGTCCAGGGTATCAGGAAGGTCTTAGTTACCCAGGGCCTCTGTGCTTGGGGACCCTCCTTCTGCCTCCCGCACAGCTGCTCTGCTTTGCCCTGCTGCCTGTCGGAAGGTGAAGCCAGACCCCTGTCCATCTTCTCTGCCTTCTTTTCTCCAGATGTCATTAACTGTCTTACTTGGCCCCATTAAACATAGAATATTTGCTCCATGCTATGCCTGTTGTGCCAGGGCTTGATAAGGAAGTCACAAGTAGAATTTTAAAGAGCTCCCAAGGGTTGAGTCATGTTCACCAAGGCAAGGTACCATATTTTGACAGAGAAGCTCATGTCAAAATCGGTTGACTACATTGTAATATTTCCAGTTGCTGTTAAAAAAAAGTAAGAGAAATGGTTAAAGTTGCTGTTCCTATGGTTAAAGGTCGTATGAAATATTGTTAGAGACTAGACTATATTTCAAAAGATTCAAATCAAGTCATCTAATTGGTTTTGCTAGCTTTTTTATTCTGAAGCTGTTTTCTACAGTTCTTTAATTCAGCTACTATTTTATCCCAGAAAAGGTGTGAGCTCACGGAGGTGTTGGGGCCGACATGTTTGCATGCAGGTTTGCGTAAATCCTGAATACTTCTTTTGTTACTATCTCTCAATCATTTTTATGTAACTAAATATCATACTGATAAAAATTGCCTTCCAGAAGGGATTGTGCCAGTTCACATTCCCACCAGCAATAAAATGCATGCCAGCTTTGGGATTCTGACACTTGCTATGGGATTTATTATTATTTAGACTACTATAATTAAACTACCAGTGTTTTTCATTCTGAAGGCTGGAGAAAATCTTCATCTCACTTTAAATCCCAGCTCGATCCATCTTCTTCCCCCAAACGAACTTGTCTTTTCTCTCTTAATAAGGACTTCCCTTTTAGGTCCCCTCTCTACGTCCTTACTCTCACTTGATGGTGTGATGACTTTAGTGTGAAATTCACTGCTTTTTTTCCCCCATTGCAAAGAGGCCATCGGACATGTGAACAGCTTCTGTTTTACCTCCTCTCTGGCAAAGGAGGTCGGTGACCGTTTCAGGACCCATCCCTCCACTTGGTCTGGTCCCTCTGCTGTAGACTTGGCCCTGTATTCTAATCTTTTTCTGAACCTGCCACTGTTCTTCTGACCCATCACACTTCTTCCTGCTCTTCAGAGACATCAGGGATGCTCCCTGTTTGGGGACCTTTGCACATATTCTTGTTTGGATATGTCTGTCTGTAGATATTCAGGTTTTTGTCACCATTTTAGGTGACATAATTATGTAATCAAAGAGAATTTATATTCTTATCTCCTGTAAAGAGCTCTGTTCTGAAAATCTGTTCACTTTCCAGTCTATCACCTTCCAATGTTATTAAAGCACTTAACCAGATCTAACATTATCTTATCAATTTATCAGGTTTCTTATCAGCTCACTGTTCTCCTCTGTGACTATGGAAACCAGCCACCCTGAGATACAAACTAAAAGAAGAATTCTTCCTGTTTATTTTCTGCTCTGGCACAGAGTACTGTTTGGTGAAAAAGAAGTATTATGTGTGGGTTAAATCTGAATCCCAGTTCTTCTTATTTAGTGCAATGTCTTCATATTTCTTATTTCCATTTTTCTCTCCATTGGAATTTAGCTCTGTGTAAGACATAACTAGCTCTTTTATTTTTGATATTAGTCAGCTTTTTTCTCCTGATACTTTTTAGTTTAATTTTCTGTATGAACTTTAGATGTGATGTTTGTTAGACTTATGATTATTGAGCAGTAGGCTGGGAGCATGTTCGTTATTCCTCCATGAACACAGGTCAGCATTCCTTCTGTCCACAGTTGCAAAGTTTCTTTGTTTCCTCCATTTCCACCCACTCATTGCTTAATAAATTTATTCCTTTTCAAGAAATGTGGAGAAGTGGATCATTTCCCACTGTTTTCAAGCTGGCTTTTCCTGATATGTGTGAGAAAAGCTATTGCTCTATTTGCTTCAAACTATCTTTATATGTGTAGGTATCCAAAGTCATCCATCCAGGCTAATCTGTTCTAATTCCAGCAGCATTTGAGTTTTACAATCCTATTGTTTATCGTGATGATTTTTTCCTCATTTTAAATAGTTTTTTTTTTTTTTTTTCTCATTTACATTCCTTGCTCTGCTGCATTGACTGTCACTTCCAGAGCATCGAGAAACAGTGGCCAACAGCATACCGCATGCCTGGCTTCCTTCCTCCTATGACAAGGCTGCTATCTGCCCACCTTCAGGGGTCATTAGCACTCTCAGTTTAGAGTAACTACTAGGTATTCTTTGACTTCCAAGAGGTGTCTGTGTGTGTGTGTGTGTGTGTGTGTGTGTGTGTGTGTAGAAGGAGAGGGAGAGAGGGGGGAAGAAAGGGGGAGAAAGGGAGTGAGAAAGAGATAATGACAGACTGTTGAGTAGTTTCTATAAATTGCTTCAATAAAGTGAAATGATGATGAATGAAATATCTCACCAATTTATAACATTTATATTGAATACTAATTAATTTGATTACCAATGTTACATAATGTTTTATATGTCAGTAGAGTTTATTACTTAAGTCTGTATTTAATTGATCATTTTTTCTCAACTCTAACTGTTACATATTAGTTTCCTGTCTTGATTCATTTTGTAATGCTTATTTTTATTGTACACTAATGATTTATAATTATATATACTTATGGGTACAACATGATGTCATGATTTATGATTATAGTGTAGAATAATTGAATCAAACTAGGTGTCATATTCCAAACTTTAAATACTTAACATCATTTGTGGTGAATGCATTTGATATTTGTTTTTAGTACTCTGCAATTAACAATTTTGAAATATACAATACACTATTATTCTCCACACTGTGTAACAGATCTGAAAACAATTATCGTCCTTGCCGACAGTTTGTAGTACTTCACCATTATCACCTTCTTCCCTTCTTCCCCCAGCCTTTGCCAACCCCCTCTGTTCTCTACTTCTCTGTGTGATTGTTTTAGATCCTGCATACATGTCACAATGTGACTCTTTGTCTTTCAATGCCTGGCTTATTTGATGTAACATAATGTTCTCCAAATCTATCCTGTTGTCACAAATGACAACATCTTTCTTTTTTAAAAGACTAAATAGTCTTGCATTGTTTATCTTTTCCACACTTATTTGTCTGTTCATCTGTTGATAGGAAGTTTTTTCATTCCATAACTTTGCTACTATGAACAAACAGCCAGTATGGGAGTGTAGACATCCCTGTGACAAACTGATCTAAATTCTTTTGGGTAAATACCTAAAAAGTGGGATTAATAGTTCATATGGTTATTTTATTTTTAATGTTTTGAAAACCCTGCATACAGTTTTCCATACTGGCTACAGTAATTTACATTTCTACCAACAGTGTACAGGGCACCTTTTTCTTCAGAGCCTGGTAAACATTTCTTCCTGATTCTCATGATGGCCATCCTGCCAAGTACAAAGAGGTTCTTACTGTGCCATGAATTTGAATTTCCTTGATGGTCAGCACTGCTGAGCATTCTTCATATGTCTGCTAATTATTCATCCATGTGCTTCTGAGAAAAATCTCCCTTAAGTATGAGTGTAAGCTCTGGTGAAAAAAACTCTCCCCAAGTTTTCTGGCTTCTATTAATCTGACCCCTATTAATACCCATGATTTGCTTGAAGTTTCCAGAAAATGTGAACTGATTTGCTGAAGTTTCCTGAGTTATCCGTTGGAGAGTTGGTAGTCTGGGGTTCTCTCATTTTTTGTGTTTGTATCATACATTCTGTTCTACATGTCAGTTTGTGACATATGTTTTGAGGGTTTTTTATATTACTAATCAAGAAGATTTGTCAACCTGCAGGCTCAGGAATAGATTATTTGCTATAAGGAATGCCCATTCCTAACAGTTGTTGATGTTATGTCAGTATTTGCACATACATATATGCTCTATATGAAGTATTTTGGATAGATAATTTTATGAATGCATACTATTTTGAATTTTCTGTTGTCTTAATGGGTCTCTGAGCCAATTTTTTTAGATGCTTTGAAAAAAGAAGGCAAAGTTACATAGCGGCTACCAAATACACAATCAAGAAAAACTACTTAATAGGAAGGTTTTATGGCACATTACTCTCTAAGTCCATGGAGGGGGTAGTATTGAACTTGAGACCATCACAGCCCAGTTCCAAGTTCTCCCCCTTATGATCAGAGGAAAGAGAGAAAAATCTTTGCTCAAATTGTCAAGTACACCTGTTCTAAACTATGTACAGACTTGGAAGACTGAAGCAAGGTGTGCTCTATTCTGCATAATTCAGAATGCAGGCAAGGGAAGAGGCTGATCCAGTTCATAAAGGCTATAAGATTACCCAGTGTGCATGTAGAATAAACCATGTAAAGCACAAGTGGAAACTAGAAGAATGAGATTCTTTGACAAATTACCAACCCATTTCATCAAAACCTTTGGTGATCAAAAGATAGTTGCTACGAGACAAAAGCAGCCAGTTTACAATTCTATGTATGGCAAACTGTCCTTAAGAAATTAGAAGGGATTAAGCTATTACTAGCCAAATAAATCCTGAGTGATTTATTTCTATTTCTAATAGACCTGCTTTAAAGAAAATGTTTAAGTAAGATATCCAGTTTAAAGGAAAAGTTATTAGACAATAGCTGAAAGGTGTGTGAATGCATAATGATCTCCAGTAAAGGCAAATAAAAACCATTAGTGAATATTAATTTATATTTACTGTTAGTGAGCTCTTGCTTGTAACTCCATTTTTGAATTTTTATTCTCTATCTGATTTGAGCAAATTCTTAAGTACTTAGAAAGTTGAGGCAGATAAATCACACGCCTGGGCTATATAGCAAGCTCTAGGTCAAATTTTCTACATGGTAAGAACCATTCTCACTGCCCCTCCCCAAAAGACAAATACAAATAATTATAAATTAGTGTTTGGGAGCATACAATGTTCAGAGACTCAGTTTTTAATATAATATGGGTTATATAGCTAAAGAGTGTATAGCAGGACAAATAATAGTGTTGTAATGCATTACATTTAATATACCTGGTAACTGAAAAGAATGTAACTGTGGGGCAGCTACAAAGGGAATGAGAAGGGAGTCAGATTGTGTAGCTACAGTAAAAACAAGAAAGATAAATGAGGGAAGAAAAAAACAGGACATAAACAAAGCAAATATCATTTTTACAGAAGTCAGTCTTTCCGTATAGGTAATTACTTTAAATGTAAAACATTAAAGTAATCAAAAGCTATAAATAGACAGAGGGTCTAAAAATAAAGCAGGATCGAGTTATGTACTGTCTAAACAAAGAAATCCACAAACCCAGACCTGTGTAGACATCTAAAGACAGGCCTAAATAGAGGTCTATGTAAGTTGAAAATGAAAGGCTGCAAAACTTACTACAAACTAAGAGTAACTATTGGAGAACTGAGGTTGTGGTGCTTTTACCTGACATAGTAGATGCTAAGTATAAAAATATAGCAAAAGAGAGAACGTGAGACATGAATGAGTCACCAACAATCACAAACATAAGTGTACTAAACATCAGACTTCCAAAACATAGGAAGCCAAGTGTCATGAGAGGGAAAGGAGAAGCACACAGTGACAGCACCAGCATAGGAGTGTTGATTTCTGAGAAAATGTATACATTTAGACCCACATTGAAAAGATGAATCTTCTCACAAGAGAGATCTGTCTTTATTCCTTCAAGAACTTGAGAAAAGGGAAAGAGAGCAAACAAAAATCCAAAGCTAGCAGAAAGGACAGAGTAATAGACCATGGCAGAAGCAGTGTAGACATGCAATGATGGGGTGCAAAAGTGGGTGAAACCTAAGGTTAGCCTTTTTCAAACCAACAAATCTACAAACTTTTATCTAGATTTGACTAAGGAGAAAAGAGAAGATGCAAATAATTGAAATCAGAAATTAAAAATTGGAACCTCCTTAACAATTTTATGCCAATGAGATTTATATATACTATATTAGTTATGTGCTATAAAAGTATATAGACAAGATGAAATGAACAAATTTCCCCAAACACGCAATCTACCCAAACTGACGCATGAATCGAAAATGTAACTATAAGCTTAACTTCAAAGCTCTACACTAAGTGGCTTCCCAGGTACATGCTAATGAATTAATACTAGTAAATTAAAACTTTTCCAAAATATCAAAGAGGAGAGAATGCTTCCTCTCTTTTGTTGTGAAGCCAGCAGTATACTTGTACCAAACCAGACCAAATCACTACAAGAAAAGAAAACAGCAGGTCACTCACTACCCTTTATGAAGATGTATACAAAAATCTCCAACAAAGCATTAGCAAACTGAATCCAGCAGTACAAACCTTGACCAAATGGCAAAAAGTGAAAAATAACATGAAAATTAGTGTAATATGCCACATTAATAAAATGAAGGAAAACAACACACATGATCATTTCATGGTGCAGAACAAACATTTGACAAAATTTAACACATATTCATGATTAAAAACACAGTGAGCTAGGAGTAAAAAATTACCTTAGATGATAGACTTATATATGAAAAATACATAAGATTATAGCAGTGAAAGACTGAAATCTTCCCCCAAATCAAGAACAAGACACCTGACTTTTGCCTCTGCTATTACAATTTGAAAAATAGGTGTAAAATTACTTGTTCACATATGTCATAATCATATGTAACAAAACGTTTTTAAAAAGCTTGCTTAAACACTACAGTATGTCATACCCAAAAATGAATTCAGCAATATTGCAGAATACAAAATGCACAAGAGAAAGTCAGTTGAATGTCTGTGTGACAAAGTGCAATCCTAAAAGGCAGGTAGGAAACTGGTTCTATTTATATCAGCATCTAAAAAGACTGAAAACTTAGGAATATTTTGTTTTGTTTTTATTGCTTTTATTTTTGTTTTGTTTCTAGATTTGTTATTTTTCTTTTTAGTTTCTTTTAAAAAGATTTGTGAACATCACAGGTCACCGTAGTGTTCACGTGACTCTGGCTGTGTGGAACAGTTTCTGTTCCATAGCACGCTGTTCATTTCTTCCCCCAACTACTCACTATCTGTTGAATGTGCAGCTGACATGATCCTACTTTAAACCTACAAGGGCATTTGCTAGGTAACAGCTCAGGGTCCTTTTCTATTTTATCTGTGTGTGTATGTGTGTGTATGTGTGTGTGTGTCTGTGTGTGTGTCATCCTTTATGTAGGTATGTGCACGTCATGGGTGAGTACAAGTGCCCTCAGAGGTTAAAGGCATTGGTGCTTCCTGGATCTGGAGTTACAGTTTTGAGCCACCTGATGTGTGTGATGAAAACTGAACTCCAGTCTTTGCAAGAGCAGTACAAGGTCTTAAACGTTAAGACATATCTCTTGCCCCAAAGACTTCGCTGAGGCTGGCCTTGTACTGTTGGTTCTCCTGCCTCTGCCTCTTCAGTTTATCCTATTGGTGTAAGCCACCACGAACAGCAGATTTGGTTTTATTGAGGCAAGGTCTCCCTATAGCCACAGTTATCCTGGAACTTGTTACATAGAGCAGGCTGGCCTCAAGCTTTCAATCCTGCTCTCCCAGCCTCCAGAGTATAATATAATCTCAGTGCTGGGATTACAAACATGTTGTCATCACACAGGAGTAGAGATCAATTTAGTTACAGAGTCAAAGACAGACACTGAAAACTATGAAACATTTGAAAGAATTTTTCAAAGATATAAGTAGGAAATGGGCAGCAGGTCCCAACACTAGCCTGGGAACTTTTGGCAACTGATTACTGCTGAGTGAGGGAGAGTAGATCTTTAAGATCTCTAGAAAGGCTGAATAGACTTGATTTGGGTACAAATGCTTGACCGGATAGGACTTAACATGACAGAATACATGAAATCTAGTTGGGGGGGGGGCTATGGGAGGCATGGGTGGGGAAGGGGGTCTAAATTTAAAACTATGATATGAAATTCACAAAAATTCAATAAAAATATTTTTTAATTAAAAAATATATAAATGAAAGGGAATGTTTTTTTATTAATGGATTGAAAGATGCATCATCATTAAGATGACAATACTATCCCAAACTATCTATAGATTCAGTGTTATCCCTATCAAATACAATAACAGCATATTTGTAGAAATGGAAAACTCTTTCCTAATTGCCTATAGAATTTCAAATGATTCCAAATATCTGAAACAATCTTAAAAAAAGAAGTTAGTTGGGAATTTTAATTTGTTACAAAATTTTGATTATCACAAACCATTATTGATATAAGGATAGATATATTGTCGAGTGAGATAGGATAATCCAGAAATGAATCATGGCATATATAGAATTGCCTCCTGACAAGAATTCAAACAATTCACTAGATAGTGGAGTGTCTTTATAGCAAACTGTGCTGGGAAATACTGAAATATGCATGTGAAAATGAAATTAAAACCTTGCTTTATATCCTACCATAAAAATTAGCTAAGTGGATCAATACCTAATTAAAATTATAAAACTCTTAAAAGAAAGCAGGAAAACCTATGTGTCATTGGACATGACATTGAGTTTCAGATATGATACCAAAAGCACAAGCAAGAAGAGAAAAAAATATATAAATTGGATAACCACAATGTTTTAAAAGTGTGTATCAAAGGACATAGAAGTCAACTCAGAGTGAGACAAAGCGTTTTAAATCATACGTCCAATAAGAGATCAATATAAAGAACATACCCTGAAACTCCTATAACTCAACAAAATAGTTAAAAATGTGCAGAATACATTTATGTAAAGCAGTTATATAAATGGCCAATGAGCACCTGAAAAGAGGTCAACATTATCAGAAGTTAAGAAAGTGTAGATCAAAGCTACCGTGTGATATCAATTCATTAGGAAATGCATTCTAACAGCAACAGCAAAAACAAAACAAAAACAGAACAAACAAAACTAAACAAAAAATCTTGACAGAGGTACTGGGAAATTGTCACCCTAGGTGATTACTGGCAGGGATTAAAAACAGTTCAGTGATTATGGAAAGTAGTCCATGGGTTCTTCATAGTTTAACATAAGGTTAGCATATGATCAAGCAATGATATTTCTCTTTTATGCCCACAGAAGCGAGTAGTGACTGTGGTAGACACTTGCACTCTGTTGTTTATAATGATATTACAGCAACTAAGGGAAAAAACATCCAGATGTCCATCCACAGGTGAATAGGTCAATTGAGTGTTGTGTGTGTGTGTACAGTGGAATATCACTCACTAGTGAAATGTGTCCTTATATGCAGTTAACCTTGAGGTAAGATTGACAGTAAAGAACAAGGTCCTAAACTGGGTCTTCAGCACTGCAATGGGAAAAAAGCAGAATCACCCATTCTTCCATTCTGAGCTATGTGTTATTTAATCTAGTTCTAAATTTAATTTTAATTTGTTGGTTTGACTAGGTTTGATTTTGCTCTGTTGGGAAAAAACTCAGTGGCATTGGCATTTTATCTCTTTCAAAGCTTGAGTTTCTTTGCTTTGTCTTGATCTCTGAATTTGAGGAAGTTTTTATAATTATTCCTCTACTCTGGTATGATTTTGAGGCCAGCAGTGGCAGCCCTGGGAACAGGACCTGCAAACTTGGAATTACTGGCTACCCCGCACTTGTGATTCAAATTCTGAACCTTGACTGCATCCCTCAGAGTCTGGTGCCCACTCAAAGTAGGATGCTCCAGTGTCACTAAGTGGTTCTCACTAGTGCAGATTCTGCTCCTGTGGCTGCTGGTCTTGTTTTGTCCCTGAAGCAGTACCCGTTTTGTCTTACAGCTAGCTCCCTGTTTACTTTCACAAAGGCCATAACCACTCAGACCTTTGAGCGACCAGACAAATCCTGTGTTTTCTGCTTTTGCCCACTGTGTTTCCACAGCTGTTCACAGAATACCTTTTTATGTATTCATAGTGTTCATCTTTGGTGGGGCAGATCCATGAGACAAAGCGATTTTCAGGTCAGATGTGCTATTCTCTGCCTTAGCAGACACCTCCACATGAGTGCCTTGAGATCAGTCCTACACCTCCTTCCTTGTGCTAGGTTGCCGTTTTCTTGGAGTGGGTCTTCCTCTCTGACTGGCAGGCTGGCTGATCCCTCAGAAAGTCAGAGACTGCCTGGGGCACTCTGTCTAGAGTAAGAGCAACATTTTCCACCACAGGCTTCCTCACTCTGAGAACTTTCTTTCAAGCTTCTGTGTCTCCTACACTTGATTATATTTCTCCAACTTCTTTCACCCAGGGCCATGTGTTCCTTAAGCCGGAAGAGGCAGAGAGACAGGGAACAGCAGTTATTGGGGAGTCCTGTTCAGGAGAACAATCAGAGGTGATGAAGCTAATCTATCTGTGCAATCCAATAGCTACTAGCCAGTGGTAGCTGCCAGCCCACCCTCTGTGTCTGTGGCAAGTATATCAGTGGAACTGAATTTTAAAATTCATTTAAATTAATATAAAATTTGAACCTAATGTTCTATATTACCTAAGTGGCTGCTGCATTGAACAATGGAGTTCTAGAGAACCAAGACCCCAAGTACCATACTTAGATTAAGATCATAGAAGTACAGTTGTAGAGAGCCATGCCCCTCAGCACCATACTCAGATCAATAGAATGACTCAAAATACTTTTCTGAGTCTTTCAAACTGCTTTCTACCCTTTCTCTTCAGAGGACTGAGCCTGGGATATTTTCCTTAAGAAATTTCTCAATCCTGGGTGGCTCTTTTCCTGGCAGGCACTTGGGGACAGTAAGCTCTCAGTTTGGGTTTCAAACACAGTGGTGCCTATAGGCCTTGGTTGTAGCTCTACCTTCACATCATTTACAAATTGAGAGGAGAGAAGTCAGCTTGTCTCATCTGCCGGAGGTGACTCAGTTCACAAAAGTGCAATTTTTGATGCTTCAGTATAGAAACAAATACCCATGTTTCAGGAATATGCTATGCTAAGGAGCCTGTTTTCTGTGACCCTACTCAGAAGGATCAGATTGTACTTCCCATCCATAAGGAGATACATGCTTTTCTGTATGTGCAGTTACTTGTGTTGTAGGAGTTACTGACTGCTAAATCACTGCTGTGTAACAAGCAACTGGAAAGCCTCACTGAGTGGCAAGTATGCATTGCTCACTCATCTGGGGAATAACAAATATGTGCTGGCCTTGGCTGGCTCTCTCACAGGCTGAGTGTTAACGGCCTATCCTCTAGCTCACTGAGGTGGTCTCTGAGAAGATAGTGCACTTCAGCACTCCCCCTGTGTCCATTTTCCATCCAGGACCAGCATGGATTCCTCATGGCAGATGCAAAAGAGACCAATCATCTTGTGACTCCTCATTGTCACATGTACCACTTATCTGATAAAGCAGATCATAGGATTGATCCAAAGTTAAGAGATGGGCAGATGACACCTCTGTAATGAGGCTCAGCTAGGAAGGGACAGACAGGGCTGCCAACAGACTATTTGTCATAATTTTCTCAGCAACATCCTTAAGAAGTCTTCATAGCCACGACTTTTGGACATTCCTGTAAAAGGGTTTTCTTTTTTAAAACATATTTTTATTGAATGTTTGTGCATTTCATATAATAGTTCTTAATCAAATTTAGAACCCCTCCCATCCATGTCCCCCCATACCTCCCTTCCACTGGACCTCAAGGATTCTGTCATATGTGTTAAGTCCTACACAGTCAAGCATTTGTACCCATATGTCCTTTGGTGTATGTGTTTTCTTATGTAGTGTTTAAAACATAGCAGAACATGGATAGCTAAAACATTGCTCTATGCTCTGCAAGTTCTCTACATGTCTCTGTAAGTGCTTGCTAAGGAAAGGTGCTTTCTCTGAAATATTTGGCTTCAGTGCTCAATCTTAGCATATGAGTGCCTAGACCTGGAAAAATGGTGGTTGCCTCTGTCATCCACAGCATCTGGCTTCTGGAAAGCCAGGAGTAAAGATGAGTGAGAATTGGTATAGAGCAGTTACAAAGGGCTAGCGATTACCTGGAACACAACAGCCAGCATGTGGCTCACCTCAGCCTTAGATTCAAGTATTGCCCAGAGTTCTAGAACTATCTGACTCCTGGGTGCAAGCCAGGAGTCATGCATAAGGAGTTAGTTACCTGTTCGTGTAACTAGGTTGAGAGCAGGGAGTCAGGACTCTAAGGAGGTACATTTCATTGTGGCCCTTATTTCAACTTAAGCATCAGGAACTTGAAGCAGCTGGTCATATTCCATCTGCAGTCAGAAGAAAGCAATGCTGCTTGTGTGCATGCTGGTGTCCAGCTCACTCTCTCCTCTTCATTTAGTCCAGGACCCAACTCATGAAATAGTGCTGCCCTTTCAGGGCAGGTCTACACCCTTCATAACCCAGTTAAGAAAATCCCTCACAGAAATGCTCAGAGGCCCATCACCCAAGTGGTTCTAGGTTTTTTCAAGTTGATGATGAACAGTAATCATCACACTCACCAGTCGTATTAGATTCCATTTGGTTGACTCCATTATTCCTTAAAACTAGGAGTGTAGTTCTCAGACTACAGAGAGCTGAGGAACTAGACTGAGGTGTTGGTTACATTGTCCTCTCAGGACAACCACAAAAAGAAAAAGAGAAAAACTATCAGGATACATGTTCAAGCATTCACACCAATGAGCTGGATGCCACTGTAGCTTATCCAGGGAGGCAAGCTCTATGCACAAGGCCCAAGCCCTCAGCTCTGGAGTCAGAAACTTCTCCACCACTCTCATTTCTGCCAAGTGTCAATGGTGCAAGTTTCAGTCAGTTAGGTTACTCCCCAAACTGCTATAAGCTGAGTGAGAGGCTCTGCCATGCTGCCCAGCTTTGGCCTCTCTCATTTGCTCCTTCCCTGTCCTTGATTTTCTGTCTCCACAACCCCAAATAACTTCTTTATTCAAACCCTCACCTGTACTTTCTTTTTGCAACATCATCAGGCTCTTGATCTCACTCTCCAGGTTGATAGTGTTTTCTAAGTATTTCTTCCAAAGGAAGAATAGAGAACATGTTTTTACATTATTTTCCAAGTGAATAGATAAAACGACCCCATTTTATGGTCAGTATTACACCGAAAGAAGAACATCTGCACAAATTTTCTGTGGGAGACACAGTAGTTGGCAAGAAGGCTGTGCTCCTGCCACTCATGCTGGTTTCCCCATGCTGATCCAAGAATTTCTGTGCAGCCTCTACACCTGTCACAGTGAGGGCAAGGATGCTGTGCAGGGTGCCCCCTTGCAGTGTGGGCATGTGTGCATACTTGTGCATGGACTTGCGGATGGTTTAGGGGAATTAATAAGAAAACAAACAATAAAAGGTAGTAATCTCAGTTATTAACTCTGTTCAAGTGAATAGGCTGGAACTTTGGTCAAAAAAAATCATATGACATGCCAACATGAATGGAGGAAGTTTCACAAGGCTCCACCTCCAGATAAAAAGCTGCAGGCAATCACTGGCTGCTGGAGAGGGAAAATCAGTTGTCTCCAGGGAAGAGCTCCCTTATACATGTACATATGAGTGACACTAAACAGACTCAGGTTGTGTATGTATATGTATATAAGTAATAATTCTATAAGAAGAGGTCATGAATTTGAGTTAGCCTTGATGTGGGAAGAGTTGAGAGGGGAGGGAGGTGTGGCAATGATAGATGTATTCATGAATGAAATTCTCAAAAAAAATAAATTTAAAAAAATCATATGATCTAGAAAAATATTTCAAGGAGCTATGTGTTGGGTTTGGGTTATAGAATGTAATTCACTCTGGTTCCCAGGGTAACCAGAAGTGTTAGGACATTGGGACACACTGTTACATATTTGAAATGGGTCATATACCACACGACTGCCTATGCATTGATGCACTTTGCCTGGAAAATTGTCACAGTGACCCATCTGCCAGACGTTAGCATTTTCCCTCACTCCTCCTCCTATCCAGGGTGAGGTAGAACCATTCCTTACACCTTCTTAACACATGCTAACAGGAGGATATATTTCACTGTAGTGTTCCCTTAGCACCTATATTGAGGTGAAATGAGACAAATCTTTCAGAACAGGTGCATGCCTCGTGTTTTAAAGGTGTTTGTTTAAGTGTGGAAGAAACAGGGCTTGTTCACGGTGCCTGGCCTAAAACACCTCCAGGTTTGTCATGAATAGTCCTGTCAAAGCTATCCCAGGAAAGCTGTTTACTGGACTTCAAGAAAGATGGCCCCTGGAGGATTGCTGGAGACCTCAGGTGACTACAAAGATAGAAAAACAAACAAACAAACAAAAAAACCCACACATTTTGCTGCTTTTTTTGCCACCCACTGCTGAGTGGGCATGACCAGGACTTCCAGGTGTGCAAAGCTGCATGAGCTTTGGGGTATAGAATCCCAATGCATAGCTATCACAATCTCCGTTACCATCTCCTCTGCATTTTACCTACCTCCGTTAGACTGTCTCAGACTTTGCTCTCCAGTGTGATAATGGCTCAGAAACCTCTAAGCCATGACCCTTCAGGCTCACATCCCCTTTTCCCTTCATAGTATAGTCTGTTCCATGAGAGAAAATTCCCTTAGGTTGCTCCATCTTTCAGTTCAGACCACATCATAGTTCTCTGGCCAGCTAATAGTTACCAGCCCTTGATTCAGGTTCCACTCTATTCCAACCAGCTTCTACCATGTTGGGGAAGGGGTAAAACTCCAAAGAAGCATATTGTAAAACATGGTGACTTAATTGTTGGATTTCACAGAGAGGCTTTGAGGAGATTGCTTTACTTAAAAAGGACTGTAGACATAGTGGGAAATGGACTCATTTCTACACATGGTTTCCCAAGTATGGTTAGTTTACCATTGACTGGTAGAGGCTTAGATATTGTTGATCTTGATATAAATTGTTCCTCTGGACTTAGCTGGCCCCAAGGGAAGTTAACTCATGAAGTTTGATTCATAAGGAATAACAGAGAAGCCAAATATTTTCTTCAATAGCATGGCTGGTCACATAGTAGAAAATTCACAAGTGTTAGGATTCATCCCAGCCAAAAACTACAGCAAGAACATATGAAGCCAGACCTAGAGTTCCAAAGTAGAGCCAGAGGACCTGTAGCCAGTCAACATTTCACATGGAAAATAAAGAGGTGGATCTTAGTGTAGTCAGTCAGTTTGTTCCACATGTAAGTTCTATTGTACTGTGGAGGTTAGAGAATCAGCAGACAAGGAAACAAAACAGCAACTGAAGGTAAGAACAGGTCTAGAAAGCTGATGATCCAAAGTCAACAAGGCTCAACAAAATAATTGTAAAGGACTTAGCATTTGATTTTGGCACAGTGTTTCTCACCACAAAATAGGGAAGTATGTGAAATAATGAATGCTTAGGTTAGCACCTCAACTTAACCATTCTATAATGTGTGCATACTTCTCAACATTATATTGCATGCTATTAATATATATACATTTTGTCCATTAAAATATTTAAAGGAAGTGAAATACATTTTCACATTGTTTCCTTGATAAAGCTGATCTGTAGTGTATTTAAATAGTATGTTCAAAGAGTTCCTTACTCATTTAAAGGAGTTCTCAGTGTATGTTGAGAAAGACGTTTAGTCAGGTGTTCTTTGGAGAAGTGTTTTTTGGGTATAGCTTGTGTCTATATAGAAGCAGGTTACCTGTTACGTTCCTCAGCACATTTCTAATGCTGCCCTTTACTCCATGTGTTTCAGAATCACCACAACAGCAGCATGCATGATGGATCTCAGAAGATATCCTCTGGACGAGCAGAACTGCACGTTGGAAATTGAAAGCTGTGTGTATCTGTGTCTGGCTTCCTTTTTCTTGTTCTTTGCATTTCAGGTCTTTTGGTTATAAGTTAGCATCTTTTTTAAGGCATAGACAATATTCTTGGTATACTTTTTAAATTATCTTAAAAATTAGGCTGTGGAGGCAACTCAGTGTAGGATGTTTGCCTACTATGCACAAGGCCCTGGGATCTATCCCCAGCATACAAAACAAAACAAAAAAAAATAGAGGATTACCTCTTTACAGATTTCCCTACCATAACAGAGACAGACAGACACAAAAAGAGGAAGAAACAGCAAGAGAAAAGCAGAAAAACAGGAGTGGGGAGAGAGGGAGGCAGGGAGGGAGGAAGAGAGAATCAGTATAAAGGAGTTCTTAATTCTAATCTGATTAGAGAGTCTGTTTGCTGTGCTGAAATTGGAGAAAACAAATGTTCCCCATCTCAGTCCATTCAGCAAGAAGAGAGCAAACACTGCGATGCAATTTTCTTACAATCTGCTTCATCACGCATGAGTGGCTGGACTGCTGGGTCCCTGGGCAGTCAGAGTGAAACTCATTTCCCATCAAAATCGCAGCCTTGCCATGTGGGCCATTTCTGCATCTTGGCAATTTTCTTCAATTTGAGGAGTATTCAGAGGCTTTATTGATAATTCAGTGTTGAGTACCACTATGGGAGGGAAGAAGATGCATCTGGAGCATCTAACAAGCAGATGTGCCTCCTGCCACCTGAACTGTACCTCCTGTTGATCCTGGCCTGATGCAGACTGCTTTATTATGAGCCTCAGGCAGTTCTTACTGAGAGTTTGCTGGTTAAGTAGGTTGACTTTGCAGTGTCACTGGTAGCAGTTGTGGCAAGGAGGGTGTATTGTACTCAAGCTGGTTGAAGGACTGCACAGTGGGAGGCTGCAGCCAGCTATACTTTGCCTCTCACTTCCACACTGCATCACGAGAAGGCCTTCTCAAAGTTCTGGTTTCAGATGAGGGACATAAAATCACACAGAGTGAGGCATAATTGAAGCCTCTGGGGACTCCTGCCCTGGGTCTCAGAAGGCTCAGAAGAAAGATGATGATTCCCAAAGTTCCTAGTGTATTAGTAAGTGTCCTAGGAAGTTAAATGATTCTGTTAAGCCAGAGGCCACAGCTCTGATGAGATAAAGGAAGTTTTAAAATGCAAATGTGAGCTTTTTATGAAGGAAGCAGTTCTGTTCAACTGCATGGACATAGAACATGATTTTTTCATGTAACTGTTGTTGCTATAGGGCCTGCGCTTTAGAAGGTGGTGAACTTAAGAGTTTCCCTCAGTAAGTGAGGTTCTTCTATGCAGAGTTCCACAGTGAAAACAATAGGAGAAGAAAAGGATCCTTTTCTGTTGGCCTCATCTCTGTACTAGGATTGGAGAAATGGTAGCTTTATTTCCCACCTAGCAACAAATTCATTGATCCATTAAATGATCCAGCAAACATGTTGGGACTTAAACCTGTGTTGGTACTGTGTTTTAGTTTTGATTTTGGCTCTGATGCTTTGCATTCAACATAGGGCCTCGACCATGTGAAACAAGCACTCTATCACAGAGCCACACGCTCAGACCTTATGCAGGTCTTTTGTAAGCACAAGGATATACAGGCATAATATAAAGCAAACAAATAGGGATAGATACTTTAAAGAACAAAGGATTGTGGATGATCATGGGGTTGTTCAGGAAGTAGGATCTGATGGAAGGCTTCTACAGAAGGCTATTGTAAGTCAGGATGTGAATGTGGAGAAGAATGAACCATGTGAACATGTGGCATAGGCTCCTGAGGAGGGCACAGTGGGCTGCTCTTAGCAATAAGAAGAGGCCTGTACACCTGAGCTGATCGAGGAAAGAGGAAAGGCACACTGAAGCCAGTACTCTATGTTTATGAGGCCATTGTCAGAAGTTTTGGCTTGTTTTGTCCATTGTATTGGGAAGCAGTTAAGGACTGTAGGCAAAGTATTTTATCAGAGACAAATTGGCTAGGTCAGAATGAAACATAAGAAAGCCAGAAGCAGGGGTCTAGATAATGCTATGCTGTGATCTGCTCTGAGGGACTGCAGAGTGGTCTAGGGACATGATGTCCACTGCAGCAGCCATCCCTGATGCCCTGGGCTATGTATACATCAAATATATTTTTGTCATATATGCTCAAATCCAAAATCCCTTTATACTGAAATAAGAATTTTAATCATATTTATGTTTTTTTGATCTTATTATAAAATTTAAACTAGACATTGTGATCTATAATTGTAGCATTTGGTATACAGGAGCAAGAGGATCTAGGTCAGCCTGTCCTATATAGTGAGACTTTGTCTCAGGAAAATAAACAAA
>NW_008338998.1:1601269-1641607 GCF_000622305.1 Nannospalax galili | reverse complement strand
AAGGAAACACCTGATCTCTGGCTTCTACACACACACACACACACACACACACACTCACACACACACCACATGTACATACACATGTACATACACACAAATAAAGAGAAAGAAGAAGGAAGGAAGGAAGGAAGGAAGGAAGGAAGGAAGGAGGGAGAGGTAGGGAGAGGAAAGGGGGACCAGAAGGAAAAAGAGGGAAAGAGTAGAAGATAGAAAGGATGGATAGAGGAAAAGAAAAACAGAAAAGTAAAAACAGAAAGAAACAGAAACAGAGAGAGGAAGAGAATTTACTGTGGTCTTCCAGGACACCTGGGTGTTCAGATAACTCTGGGCTTTGCTTTTTTTTCAATCATCACAAGTAGCACTGCGTGCCACCCAGGTGAACATGAGCACTGCTCCAGAGCTGGGTGGTACTACAATCCTGACCATGAACACCTTTGTGATGAGGTCACCTATGCTAGTGCATCAGGGCCAGGAGTCTCTCAGCAAAAGGCACTTTTAAAGTGGACAGGCAAAGCAGGCACTCTGACCTCGTGTAACTAAGCCCCAACTAGGAAACCTGGCTCCCGGTTTCTGTAGCCATCCCAGAATTCTCCCTACCTGACTCCCCTCAACTTGCTTATTCCTTGTTGTTAAGATGTATTTAAACTCTCTGCTGAGTGATATCCAGACATTTGTAAAGTTATATTTTACATACAGAACTCTGACCTGAGCTCTCATCTCCCACAACTCCAGTTCTCTGCCCTCAGAACCAGCCTGGCACAAATCATACTGCTGAGGTAGCACACAAATACTTGAAAGCTAATTCTTTGACATTTCTGACAGACAGGTACATTAAATAATTCTTTAATCTATTAAAGTCATTACTTCCATTTTAACAAAGAATTTCTTGGGCTGTGCATTGCTAGAAAATGACGATGTCTTCTCGTATCCACCATGTCCCTGCTTCTCTCTCCTGGTAGATGGTTACACCACTGATGACATTGAATTTTATTGGCGCGGCGGGGACAAGGCTGTCACTGGAGTGGAAAGGATCGAGCTCCCTCAGTTCTCCATTGTGGAGCACCGGCTGGTCTCGAGGAATGTTGTCTTCGCCACAGGTGACTCCTGTGTCTACTCCCAGTCCCTTTGGGATGCTGGCTGCACTGGCAGCACGGTCTCCTTGTGAAGCATGCATCCACAGATCACAGGGATGCTTGTTCAGAGCACCATTGTCAGGAATTCGCCATTATATGAGCCCCTTTTGTCTGTATGTAGAGGAGATGGGTACCTGTGATAGAGAAGAGGGTCTACCTGAGAGTGAGGTGCTCTCTGGGACATGCTGTGGAAAGGTATGACAGTAGAGAGGGATGCAGATGGTCAGTGTCTGATGACATAAGTAATACTCACCCATGGTCAGAGAAGAGGCTGTCAGTGGTCTTGGCAGCAAGAAGGAAGGGACAGGGGAGATAGGAGGCGGCTGTTCTCCCAGGAGCTGGCCACCTCCTCATCCTGAGCTCAGTCAGCTTTGGTGATCCAGGATGACGAGGTCCATACTGGGAGGTCCATACTGGTATCCCTGTACCTTAGAACATGGCCTTCTCCTAGTGCTGTCTGGTTAAGGTTGCCCTGGCCTGAGCTTCATTGCCATTTTGTTTCAACAACCCACAACCAGACGGTGTCGTCTGCTCTTCTGTCTGTGTTTACTAAGGTTTGACTAAATTGCTGTCACGTATACATTATAATTTGTGGTACTTTCTTGGTAGCTTTTTATTCTTGGTGTATTCTTTGCATGGTAATTGAGATAATAAAGTGCTTTGCAAACTCTAAGGTATAGCCATGTCTGCAAACTCTGCATTGAAAATGCTAAGTGAAAGCAGAGCTGTCTACACACTTGAGCAAAAACAAGCAGCTCGGAATCAGCCCCAGCCCTGCAGTGGTGTTCATGAAGCCGGTGCTCTGCTCTCTGCCTGGTGCCTGTGGGTGAATGCTCCTGACCACTAGCACCTGCTGCTTCTTCTCCTTCTCTGGTTCATCTCATCTCGGTCGGTGCTGTTTTCCTCTAGGAAGCCTTTTGACCTACTCCACCTGCCGCTGCTAGATTGAGTGGTTGCTGTTTGCCTTCATGTCTACAGGAGGGAACTTGCCCTATCACTGCTTGCCCATCCTGCTCCCACTTTGCTGCCTGCCTGGGCTCAGAGCACTAGTTGTTGACTACCTCCACAGTGGGTTGAGGTTGTTATCCATATCTCTCCTCTTTGCCTCGGCTTCTATGAACCAATGTGTCAGTGGAGACAAAAGCTTGAATTCTTGTCAGATCCATTTCCATGCAGTGCTGGTTAATCCTGTGCACTGGAGTGTCTGTATGGGACACAGTAAAGTGCTCACTTTGGGTGGGTAGTGAGAACTCCCAGAATATCAGGCTCGGCATTAAGAACTGTGCCCACAGTAAAGACAATTGCTCTGTGATGCATTCAGAAAATGATTTATTTATTACTTACACGACTGAGATTTAAGCTGTTCTATGCTCTAAGCCTTATGAGCAAAAGGTCTCCTCTGACTATAGTGGTAGTATTCCCACAAGGGAGTGATCCTGCCCAGGCCTGCCTTTGTCAATAAAGTTGCCTTTGTGGCTGGCAGAGTGCTGTTAGGAAGGTCTGGCTGTATTCTTCAGAAGCCCAGGGAGAGGTTGTGGACTTGGCAGCTTCTGATCCTGTGTTCTTCTCCACATGCTGCCTCTGCCACTGTGTTACCCACATGCACAGTAGAGCACGTCCTAACCATTCTGGAACAAACACACTACAGGGAAATCCTCAAGCTTTCCATAGACTGGCGACGCCGGCCCAGTGCAGCACTGTCTTCTCTCTAGCCCAGTCTGAGTTCCACATTCACCAAGTAGTGCACAAGGCTTCATGGCAGCCAGTTATAAAACCTCTTTCTCTTGAAGAACTTGCACTTTAAAATTATCCTAATTGTCCCATACATGGAGAAATAGTATAACCCTCATCATCTTAAAGATGTTTTAAAGCTAAATGCAATCCTAATTTATTTTCCTTTTCAAGGGGATTGTGAGTTCATGCAAATTGAATCAGTAATCAGGACTGAAAGACTTGATAGCCTAAGAAAAAAGTGCCAAAACAAGAATTAGGAGAGAATAAAAGCTCTGAGAGTTTACTGGGACCATACAGACTAGATGATGATCTCATGATCTCCTTGGGATGTGAACATAAGGCAGAGGGACCAGCGTCTGCAGGGTGGTGGCTGAAGGCTGTGTGACTGGATACATAGGGGAGGTGCCAGCTTGCAAGCTCTCTCACTATCACACAATGGAGATTGTGTGCCTCATTCTCCCTTTCCCATCTGTGGGCAGTGATTCTGATCTATCTCTTGGATGATGCTGCAGGGTTGCAGACTATGGGGGGGAGGGGGGCACACATACAAAGCAGAAAGCAGAGTCATGAATACTACTCACACAGCAGCTGTCATGATGAAAGAGGGGAGGGGCTGGCCTTAGGAACATAATACAGGAGCGTCCTATCCCAGGGGAGTTCTCCTTGGCCCTCAAGGTTGCAGCCAGCAGGTATACATTCAAATGGGTCATTTCTGCAGAAGAGATAATTGAATATTTTCCACTGAGGAAAAAACACATAAATAAGTAACATCCTATACTCTAGCATTTAATGTGCTCAAATATCCCAAGTCAAAAGTACAAGGCACTTCAGGAATTTCAGGAAATGCGCACAAACTAAGTGTGTCTAGATTTGGGGGATTCTTTTGACCAGAACTTCGGTATTAATAGTCTAAAGAAATTTGGAGAATGCTGTTCCTGAACATGACTTTTAAACATAATCGCTTAAGTAGAATCAGAACATTTATATTGGAAAAATATTGAATTAGGCAAATATTATATCATAGTTTACTTATGAGTTGTAGTAAAACCATTGATCTCAGCATGAATCATAATACAAGAAATCTTTTCTGTTATTTTACCTAGTTTCTGTTTAGTTAAACATAATGAGTACCTGTTACTGAGGTATTTAGGATATGGCAAAAATATGTATTTCCTCTTAATATCTTTAGATCAAACTGGTTCCAGTTGGTCAAAGAAGGTAATAAGGTAAGAAAGGTACAGCTCAGGGGTAGAACAGTTGTCTACGTGTGCAAGCCCTTGGGTTCCATTCCCAAGGAAAGAAAAAGAAAGAAAAGGTGTGGGGGGGGATTTTTAAGAAATTGTCAAACTTCAATTGTTAGACCTTCAAATTAAGCAGGTAAGACATCACCATGAGGAAAGATTTGACTTTTTCTCATGCTGTAATACTTGATAAAGAAACTTTTATAAAGAGGTTTTTTTTCAATATATATTTTATTGAATTTTTGTTCTTTACATACATCTTAATCATATTTAGAACCCCTCCCCCATCTGCCAACCCCCCCAAATAGCTTGCCCACAGGATTTCATGCATTCTGTCATATATGGTAAGTCCTATAGAGTCAAGTTTGTGTACCCAGTTGTGCCTCAGTGTGATGCTCACATAAACTTAGAGCAATGGTGACAGCATGCACAAGACCCACACAAACTCAATCAGACAAAATCTCAGTATAGAATTGGGGAAATGGGTGGGAGGCCCCAACCTTAGCTGAGGAAGTGTTGTCAGGTGATTACTGCTGGGTGAGGGAGAGTTGGTCTTCTTTAAAGGAGTAATGCTAGGTAAAGAGGTACTTTTAACTTTAATAGCAATATTTGTCATGGTTGGCTTAGGTTTTCAACTTGAAACACCTGGGAAGAAGAAACCTTATTTGGGAAATTTTCTCTATGGGATTTCCTGTCAGCAGGTCCATGAAGGATTTTCTTGGTTGCTGAGTGATGTGGGAGGGCCCAGCCCACTGTGGATGGTGCCCCGCCTACCCCCCTGGTCAGATGGTTCTGGGCTGTGTGAAAAAGGCTGAGCACAGACCAGAGCAGCAAGCCAGCAAGCAGCATTCCTTCATGGTCTCTGATTCAGTTCCTGGCTTCAGGTTCCTGTTCTGCCTTGAATTCCTGCCCTGACTTCCCTTAATGATGGACTGTCACTTGGAAATGTAAAAGGAAATAAACCCTTTCCTCCCCAAGTTGCTTGGGTTATGGTTTTTAACACAGCAGTAAAAAGAAAACGAGAACAATACTCATAACTTTTCTGATAGTTGAACACCTATGAGGGAATAATCAGGTAGCTGCCCTCCACACCAGACGCAGAGCATACTGGTACCAAAAGCCCCCCACATTTTGAATTTCTTCCCCTCTCTCCTTGAAAATAGCCAGTCTTGTGACTATAGCTCATTTTGCCTGTTTCTGAGCTTTGTTTAATGGAGTAGTAGAGTCCAGATTGTTTAGTGGCTTCTGTCTACCTCAGCCTGACATTTGAGACTTGACTCATCGCCACACTGTGCTTCAATGTATTTCCTTTGCTGTGCTCCTGTGTAAATCTGTCACAGTTTATATAACTACTGCTTCTTGTGCACAGGTAGGAATAATTCAGCTGTGAAAAGCTGTGAATATTTGCACAGATAAATGTGAAATGTACATCTGAGAGCAGAACTAGGAATGCTCAAACTGCTTTCTAAAATGGTCACACCAAGGAATACTCACACCAGGTAGCCTGAGGCCCCTCTGCCTCATAGCCTTAGACATTGTCATGGGCATCACGTGCTGGGTATGAGACGCTGTCTTGTGTTTTCAACTTCCATTTGTCCTGTTACTAGTAACGATGAGCACTTTTCTGCTGCCTACTTAGAGATTTTCTTTTATGAGCCATCTGTGTAGGTTTTTGGTAAATTGTTCTTTTCATTAAATCACAGAAACAAGTGTGCTATACATTTTGTGACTGGTGTGCACTGTAGGTCAGCTTTTCCCTCTTTCCTAAGCATTATTGCTCTGTAGGCAGCACCCTGATCACAAATAGTTTGCTTGTGTGGGGGGTCTGCGCTGGGGTTTCTGTTCTGCTCATTGGCTTATTCATTCACCCTTGCAAATTGCAGTACTCACTCTATGTGGCACATCCTTCTCTCTCTTCATTTTTCTTTATTGTTTATTCACGCTTTCATTTCTTTATAAATTTCCTAATCAGATGATTAGTTTTCATTTAACATGACTTATCTTTTTATTAGGACCACATTAGTTAATTTAGTAAAAAATGACATTATTACACTTCCAATTTGTGTGTACCCCATTTTTCCATTTATTCAGGTCTTTAACTTGTCTCCATACTCTGTTCCATTTGTCTATGTAGAAATCTTGCACATCTTATATATCCTAGACGTTTGACATTGTCTAATGCTATAAATGCTTAAATATTTTAAACATAATTTTCTGCTTGTGTGTATTTATAAGAAAACAATGTTTTTGTATTGAACAATCTTGATAACATACTCATTACTTCTAGTAATTTATTTTCGGTGGGACAAACATAAGGATTTAATGTAAATGTATTTGGAATCTATATTTCTACATTCTAACTTCCATTTCCTACTGTCACTATGTATTTACTTTATCGCTCAGTGGTGTAAATGTTCACCTGGATCATCTTCTTTATTATTATGTCTTTCTTTTATCTTCAAATCTTTGTGAACATTTTCCTTCTGCCTAAGGAAGAGCATTTAAATAGTATCAAGAATATTTTCTTTAATATGGGTCTTCTGGTAACAAAGTGTTTATAATTAATTTTTAAATCTAGATACAGGTATGACCTTATTTTTAAGGTAGGCTGTGTGTTGGTGATAGCTACCTAGGTTGGCTTATTTTTTTTTTTTTTTGACTTTTCCATTTGATGATACTGTTTCATTATCTCTGGCTTTGATCATTTCTCTTGAGAAGACTTACCAGTTCAAGTGGTGCTATTTTAAGTTTAATCTTCCCTTCTTGATGCTTCATGGTTTTCTCCTTATCTCTTTTTCCTTGATGTAGTTACCATGTCCTGTATAGTTTTCTCTGTAATCCTTTTGGGGCCTGGCAATCTTGATTCTGGCCATCATAGGACCCCTTGGCACACCACCTTCTCCAGCTCTGCACTGACTTCAACCTCTTCTAGAATTCTGAACCTACACACATGAAATCTCTACTGTGCCTATATCTTTCTTCCTCCTTTCTTTGTTTCATTTTCTCCTCATTCTTTCTCCTAGGAACTCATTTTTGAGGGGGTTGCTCTGCTTGCTTCAGCAAGAGACATCAGCAGTCCAGGGTAAGCTTCATCTCTTTGCTAGAATTGGGGTAGAGCTGACTCAGGATCAGCCTCTGTGCTTGTGTGAATCCTGCTTTACTTTTACATCTTCAGCCAAGTGCTTTGTGCAAGTATAACTAACCCAAAGTACAAGTGGATTTAGTGTGGCTCCCCTTCTTAATAGTCCCTGTCTCTAGGTTTTATCCCCAAGTTCCAGGAGTCTGTCAGATATTCTGCTTAGCTTCTATATTCCTCTTCTGGACTATAGCTCCCCCTTCCCTCTCTCAGTTAGCTTTTCTCCCCAATCTTGATTGATATTTTGAATGGCAAGATATCTCCCTAATGACTTCAACGAGTTCCATTTTATTACTTTTATTGAGTATGTGCCTATGTGTGGTTATTCACAGGATGCATGTAGACCATATGGAAGTCAGGGGACCATTGTAGGAGTCAGTTCTCTCCTTCCACCAAGTGAGTCTTAAGGATGGAACTCAGGCTTTCAGGCTTCACAATGTCTTTACCCACTGAGTCATCTCAAAATTCCAATGCATTTAAATTGTTTCCATATTTTCCCAGTCATATTCAGCACAATCAGACTACCATACTTGGGAGTTCCATATCTCTGGACTCATATAACTAGGCTTAGAAATATCCATAAACAGGAACTAGAGAGGTGATTCAGTGGGTAAGAGTGCTTGCTGAGCAAGCCTGAGGACATGAGTTGAGATCCAGATAACTGTGTAAGAAGCTGGTGTGGCTATGTGTGCTTGTAACCCCAGTGCTATTGGGAGCAGAGACAGGAAGATCACTGGTGCATGCTGGTTACCAGTCTAACTCCAGGTTCAGTGAGAGACCCTGTCTCAGAGGAGCAAGGTAGAGAATGACAGAACAGGGTACCTGATGTCCTCCGAGCTTCCTGATCATGCACACATGTAATGATATCACAGTCTCATACACATATACATATTCACAAAGAAAAATTGCATCTATAGTGAACATGCACAGGCATTTGTTTTTGTCATCAACCCATAAACAATATAGTATAAAAACTGTGTACATAATGACTGGCATGGTGGCAGGGTTCTGCAGTGCCAGCCCTTGGGAGACAGAGGCAGGAGGATGGCAATCTCAAGGCCAATATGGGATACATAGCAAGACCCTATCTCAACAAATAGACAATTTGCATATCATTCATGTAGTATTAGATTTTGGAAACAATGTACAGGTGAGCTAAGGCGTGCAGAAGTATGTTTGTAAGTTCTATGAAAACACTTGTTCATTTTACATAAAGGACTTGAACATCAGTAGATTTTGATGTTTCTGGACATTCTAGGACCAATCCCTCACAGACATCAAGCCATACTGTATTATGGGTTATCTGCTCTGTAGTACCACAGCACAAAGCTTTAGTATCCATCCCCTTCACTTTGTAAAGAAGAGTTTCAATGTCTAACACTTATTTTGTTTGGTTTTTAGTACATGAGAGTAAAAAAGAAAATTTAAGAGACATTCCTTACATCCCCATTAATGAAAATATAAATCACGTAATTCAGTATAGTTCTGATATCATATGGAGGAAGCTTTCATTCAACAGTGTGCTATTTGAGGAAAGTACTTTGAAGTTCAAAGTCAGGTCTGAGACTTTGGTTGTAACAGTAATGAGGTATGAAAATGTGTGCAAAACACTGGGATTGCAGACAAGTGAAGGAGCAGGGTTTAATGAAATGCTGCATTAAACTGATCTCAGCGGACATGTTTGGCCCACATCAGGGAGCACTTACCTATTTCTCTGAACAGAAGGCTCACCAGATCAGTGCTGCATCTTTCACACCGGTTCTGATTGTGTGTCCTGCAGACTGCCAAAATTTGCAAAGTCTAGTTTTTGCCAAGCTGAAGTTTACTCTCAAGTTTTTTGTTTTCTTTGAGCAGAAAGTTTAAGATTGTTGCAAGACCCATAGAGAGCAGATTATTTATTATACTTCTTTAACTGTGTAATATTTTTAATTCTCTTCCTTTTTCTGATGTATAATGGGATAGTTACATTTAGCTAAGATTAAAAGACAAACAGAAAGATCCAAAAGGAATGATAGTGTTTCAGTTGAAGAGCTACGAGTTTTCTAACCTTTAAAATCAGCCTTTAAAATAGTATCTTGCTTCTTCACTGGAGATTATAACAAACTGAAGTTTTCTTCGAGTCCATGTGTCCCACTCTTAATGTATGTACTTAGACTTCTTTAAAGTTGGTGCCCATGAGTGCACTTTTTTTTTCTTTTTGGTCTTTTTGAGACAGGGTCTCCCTGTAGCCCCAACTGTCCTGGAACTCACTACGTAGACCAGGCTGGCCTTGAACTCACAGAGATCCACCTGCCTCTGCCTCCCAAGTGCTGGGATGGAAGTCGTGCACCCCCACGCCCGGCTGACTTTTAAGCTTTATTAAAGTCCTATTGCCAAATTTTTGTCCATTATGCCTACAAATAAAGATATTATAGATATAGAAAAGAGAAATAAAACAGCAATAATATAATTACCATCTGTATATTTTTTGTAATTTAATTTAATCTTGAACTCAAAAACAAATTGTCATGCCAGTGTGGTGGTGCAGCCTTTAATCCCAGCCTTCAGGAGGCAGAGGCAGCTGGATCTCTGTGAGATACAGGCCACCCAGGTCTACACAGTAACTTCTAGGCAGGCTGGGACTAGGGAGACCCTGTCAAACACAATGTAAAACAAAACAAAACACCCAAACCAAATTGTTATTCTTTCCTTCTATGCCCATTTATTTTCCTTAGAAATCCTTACAGTGTTCACCTGGATTTCCAGACTGGGTCCCACTCCCAGTTCCTGAGTCCTAGACAGCAGGCTTGGAGCATGTTTAGGGCTTGTGCCAGAAAACAGTAACTTTATCATCTTGATGCTATGAAATCACTCTCCTTTAAGAGTTCTTGACATATGTCTTATGGCCAGAGCCAGGTTTTATCAAAAATTCTTCATCCTAATCTTCATTATAAAAATATTTCTTCTCTACCTCCATGTTTTTGGAGTGCCTGTAAAACACTAGCAGAAAAATTCAAATATGCTCAATGGTGAGGAAATTTTTATTCAAAAGAGGAAGGAAAAAGGAAAGGAACAAGAAATATGCTTTTACTGAGTGTGAAGAGTTGACAAAATAATGTACCTTCTACTTGATATGAATTAAGCCATGTAATCCCAATAGTATACATACAGGGTTTCTCTTTTTTTATTGATTAATTTATTTTTTAATATTTTGTTTATTAAGTTTATTTTATGTGTATGAGTGTACTGCCTGCATCTGTGTAAGTGCACCCATGTCATGCAATGCTCACAGAGATCAGAGAGGGTGTTGGGTCCCTTGGTACTGGAGTTTCAGGTTGTTAGTCGCCATCTGGGTGCTGGGAATCAAACCGGGTCCTCTGTAAGAGCAGCCAGTGTTCTTAACCACTGAATCATCTCTCCAGCCCCTGATTAATTTATTGAGATGTACTCTACCCATTTCTAGCATATAACTCGATGATGTTTAGTATATGTGCAGCTCTGCAAACAAGAACACAATCAACGTTAGAACATAGTTACTGTCTCCCAAAGAAACTGTGTGATCATTAGTGATCATTTTGTGTTTCTGTGTATGTGCCTTTTGTACACATTTCACATAAATGGAGTTATATCATGTGCAGTCTTCTCTGGTTGACTGCTTTCACTTAGGTTACTTTTTAGGCTTTGAAGATTCATTTGTGTTGCAGTATGCATTGTTTCTTGATTCCTTTTTCACTGAAGAGTAATAGTTTGTTCTGTGGTGTCAATAGACTTGACACCTTCTTGCCTTTTCAGAAGTTAAGGAAATTTTGGGCTGTTTCCTTTTGAAAGCTATTAGGCATGAGATTGCCATGAACATCGTGTGCATATTTTAGTTTGGGCATTTCCCCTTTTGATTTATGTTTAATTCTAATAATTTTATTAATTTTAAATGTTTTATTCTTGAAATTTCATTCAAACATACATACATATAATGAAATATTATAACTACCCCTCATGTCCCCCTCCAATTCCCCCATATCCCCTTCAATACATCCCTCCCAACTTCATGTCTTCTTTTTCTTTCTTTTTCATAACCCACTAAGATCAGTTGGTGCTGTGTACATGTGCATGGTTATAAAGCCTCCCACTGTAGTATGGGAAACACCCATGATGTGTCTCCCCACCCCCAGCACCTATCACCTGTCAGTAGCTCCTCAATAGGGGGTGGGTCCTAGAGAGCATCTACCCCATCTAAGCTGGAATTTGGGCTATCTTGATCTTATGCAGATCTCGTGGAGGTAGCCACAGCTGCTTTGAGTTCATGAGTGCGACAGCCATGTTCTGGCCAGAAGACAGCCTTTCCCAGCTTTCCCCATCCTACAGCTCTTACATCCTGTCCACCTCCTCTTCAGTGATGATCCCTGAGCCTTGGTGATGGGGGTACTAGTATAGATGTCCCCTTTGGGGCTCAGTACTTATTCCTTTATTCTCAGTACTTTGACTAGTTATGCCTCTCTCCATTGACTGCCATATAAAGCAAAAAGAAGCTTCTCTAACCAAGGTTGAAAGTATCCCAGCTTTATATAAGCATTAAATTTAAAGTAATAAAAATATATGATTAAATTTAACATTTAATATTTATAGGTGTAAATATAACTAGAAGGCAATTTAACAGCATAACCATTGAGCAAAATATCAATCGCAAGTTCTGCCCTAGGGCCTATGACCTCCCCAGCCATGGGCTTTTGACCAGGATTACAGTATGAAGCATGCAATTCTCTTTTGTGGAGTAGGCCTCAAATTAAATCAGAAAGCAGTTTAGTTGCCCCATAATAGTCGTGCCACTGTTATACCAGTGAGCGGGGCTTGCCTGGCATGGCAGCATTTTAGCATGAGGGTCCAGCACGGAGTAAGACCATTGATATGTTTTCTCCGAGCAGCCTGCATAGCACCTTCTGGCACTGTGGAACCTAGGCAGCAGGGAGGATGTTTCCCAGTCAGTTTGAGATTGATTTCTCTATGTCCTATAGCCAAAGTGTGTAGTGTTTTCAGTAATAGAGTTTTACCATGTAGTTGTGGTGGGTAACCAAGAGTAATAGCAATAGGCTAGGTTTTTGTTTTTTGGTTTTTTTTTTTTTTGAGGCCTCTGAGGCTTCCCAGACTAGTAACTCCTAGAAAGGTATCCATGCCTTACACTACATTTTTAATTTGATAACCCATGGCTATGTATTTATTCAGTTGGAAAATGAATTCATGCACTTAGAAGTGGAATTACTAAATCATGTGATACTCTTTCCTTTTGGGGGACTGTCAGAATATTTTTTAAAGTGATACAGCCATTTTTTATTACTATCAGCAGCATATAAGAAGTCCAATTTCTTCACATCTCCCTCTGCCCTTAGTGTCATTTTGATTGTAGCTATCCCACTGTGTATGAAATGGTATCTTATTATAGTCTTGACTTGCAGTTCCCTAAAGAGTGGTGATGTTGAGAATCTTTTCCATGGCTAGTGTCCATTTGTCTGTCTTCCCTAGAGAAATCTCTATTCTATTCAAAGCCTTTTCCATCTCTTTATTTGGTTATTTAATCTGGGAGGGGGGTTGTAAGCATTCTTTCTTTCTTTGTTCTAGATGAAAGTTTCTTATCAGATATATGCCCTGGGAATATTTATTCCCATCCTTTGGTTTGTTTTTTCACTTTCTTGGTGATATTCCTTACAACATACAGTAGTATTTAATTTTGATGAATTGTGATCTATCACATTTTCTTTCAGCACTCATTGTATTCTTGCCCTGGTTTTATATACAAGGAAACACAATCTCTATTAGATTGGTTAGCCTCACAGGAAAGAGTAATCCAAATAAATGATGAGGCGTCATTGCGCAGACACCTGCTCTTCACAGCAGCACCTCATTAACTAACTGCATGCTTTTATGGTGGCGGACCAGAAGGGCACACATGGCCAACTTGGGGGTATTTTCAGCTTGAATTCTGCTTTTCCATCATTTCATATATTTCCTTACATTGATAGATTTTTTTTCCAATATGTACTAAAGTGACTAGTAATGGTATTGAGAGAATTGGTAATGCAATTTTTAAAGCAGGGTACTACTGAGAAGCTCAGGTGAGTCTTGAACCTCCTGCTTCAGCCTGCTGAGTGCTGGGATTGTAGGCATGCAACACCATGCACAGAGTTCACTGTTTATATTTGGGGGCTGTATTTCAAAGTAAAAGGTAAATTTTAAGTGAATAATATAGCATTATAAAGGACCCAAGAATAGCACTGGCACTTCTTCAAGAATGCAGTGGTAAGCATCCTTCAGCAGCTGCTTGGATGAGGAAGAGGTACACGTGTCTGGGTCAGCTCTTTAACAGCTAGGGGAAGTATCATCTTTCTACCTTACAGGTAGAATGGCTGCTATCACCCTAAAAAGCTGGCTTGACATCCTATGTACATATTTTTAATGAAGATCTTCAAAAATATTGATGCCTAGAGAGTGATAAAAATTTAGACAGAATTAGAGGTCCAGAACCTTGTTTTGGCATAGCTTTCAATGCGACTGGGGAGAAAGGGTTGAGATCAGCATCTTTGCTAGATAGTTTTGCCAAGGAAGCCCTGACTTGGAACTGAGCACTGTGTTCAGGGGCTGTGCCTGTGCCTGTTGACTCAGCAGCTGCTGGGGACTGTCCACATCTGCATTGGCACACAGGCACCAGACCATGGCTTTACGCATTTCTGTTGTAATTTTAGGACTTCTGCTGCTGTCTTGAAGGGTGTCTTTACACTGTTGACTTGTTACTGCTTGATTTTGAATTATCAGCCACTGGCTGTGATTACTTGGGAATTCTTCCCATAGATATGGCATCTGCCATGGTATTTAACCTTGCCAATATAAGGACATTGTCTAACAGAGCTACATAAAGATGTATACACAGCAGAAGGCTGTACTTAGGTCTTGTCTGATGATTCTTGAATTCATGAACTTTCAGAAATCTGATTCCTGGTATCTCCTGGCTCTGTGGGGTCCTTCTCCATGAAAGCTTTCCTTCCTGCCTGCCCAAAGGAATTTATTCATCCATTAGGGAAACCTTCCCCAAATCAATAACTTCTCTATTTACCTCTTTCCATGTAGTGTGTTCCTTGGTGTTGCCAGGCTGGCTCTGTCTGGCTCCTGGCATGAATTGGGAGCTCTTTAAAACTGCTATTTCCTCAGTCTTATGGTTTGCCTAAGAGAAAGGCATGGGACCTATACTAAGTGCTAAAATAAGGGGAGGTTGAAGTAGCTTTAAAGTATTTGCTAGACAGATATATTAGAAAAAAATACTGTATTTTTTTATTTTATTTATTTTATGTGTATGCTTGTATCGCCTGCGTGTAGGTAAGTGTACTCGTGTCGTGCAACGCCTACAGAGGTCAGAAGAGGCTGTCGGATCCCCTGGGACTGGAGTTATGGACAGTTGTTAGCTGCCATGTGGGTGCTGGGATTCGAACCTGGGTCTTCTGCAAGAATAGTCAGTGTTCTTAACTGCTGAGCCATCTCTCTATCCCATATTTTCTTAATTCTAAATTTTGCTTGGCAAATTTCCAGAAATCCATGTAGTTTTGAAACTGGATGTGTCCTCTTCCTAGCGACTCTAATGCTCTTATGGCATTTGGCTCTGTGGTCCTGTGTCTGGCCCCGATTCTGCAGGACAGGTTCCCCACAGAATTGCAGTTGTTTTTCACTGCATGTGTGCTGGTCTCAGCTTGTGTGGGAGTAGTTTCTCCAAAGAGGTACTTCAGAAAATGGTAAGATATTTGACTTAGGAATTGGAAAGTTGAGAAATGTTATTTCATTAGAAGTGTTCGTTGTTCCACCTAGAAGAGGATTAAATGGCATAAGCGTTGGCAATAAGACTTGAGGTGGCCAGAAAGATATGCATTAAGAATATGTGGCACTTCTTCCTCAATGCCCCACAGTATTTTGGTTAGAGAGAACGGAATGGGTATGTTACCAGGAAAGAGGTAGAAATCTTTGTTTGTAAAACTATTGGAATTTGGGGGTTGTTTGTTATTATAGCATAATATAACCTACACTGACACACAAAGGCTATTCTAAGTATGGTTGATGTGGTGAGAAGTATCTGAAACAAGAAGAAGCAAATGATTGGTGACACAGTCTGAGGATGCCATCAAATCACAAACCAAGAGCAACTGCTGAAATTACTTCAATAAAAATCTTACAGTTGCCATGAAATTTCAAACTAAGACACAGTGAAAACATGGAGTTTTTTTTGTGTGTGTGTGTTAAACTCAACTAAGAGTCTCAAGAATGAATTAAGCAGTCCTGCCCTGATTCATTCTACATATGTAAGCACTGATGTGCAGTATGTGACAGTGTGGATATTTATCTCAGCACTGCCATTGCATTACTTCAAACAGCTGGGAGACTGTATACCTGCTGAGGAAGATCTGTCTTTGGTAAACATCCGTAATTAGATTTTAACAAAATGAAAAATAATTCGAGTAAGCACTGATATTTGGAGGAAGCAAGAGGAAAGGAAGTGGCTTTTGGTCAGGGACTCCCAATGTGGCTAATAGAATGTACTTCCTAAGACAATGGTTATGAATTTGCAGTCATGAAGTGAGAACAAATGCTCAGGGCAATGTGAATCTCCTTCACTAGACACTGGCTTGTTTGTGCAGAGGCATGGTAAAAAAATAAAGCACAAGTTAAATTGGGAAAGCATCAAGCAAATAAAATTCCCAGGTGAGCATTTTAGTGATTGCGGGAAGCAATGGACCATGGGAGAGTTTTGAGTGTGGGATAGTCAGAGTGGCCTTGTGCTTTTGAAATATGGGGTAGAATCACGGGTCTGCATGTGGAAGGCCTGTGAGGGAATCCTCAATGACACAGTATCTCGGTACTCCACATTCATATAGGATGGAACATAGGACATTTGGCCTGTGTTGAATCTGTTGCAAGGAAGCTTTAGCCCACTGATGGTATCTGAAAGATCAGTTAACTACTTATGGAACAAAAACTATAAACAGTTTCACTTCATGTCAAATTCTCAAATAATTGCCAACCCTCAGAATAGTTTAGTGGGTGGATATCTGTTATGAACATATCTAAGACCAAAAATCAAGTTTTAAAAATCATAAAGAAACGAAATTCAATGACACAGTGTTATAATCTTATAATAATTTGGAGGCTGAAGCAGAAGGATCAGAAGTTTAAAACCAGATTTAGCAACCTATACAGATGCTGACTCAAAGCAGAAAAATCATTTTTTAATATTTTATTTTTATTTTTTTACAAAAAGCATTTCATTACAGCTTTAACATACTCAATAACAGTTTCCAGAGCAAAGATACATCTCTTTCAAAAGTGGCTATAAAATTTTTAGGTTCACTGTTGAATTAATACAGTTATACAATATTGAACTCAGTATAAACCCTGTAA
This sequence comes from Nannospalax galili, assembly GCF_000622305.1. Taxonomy (NCBI): domain Eukaryota; kingdom Metazoa; phylum Chordata; class Mammalia; order Rodentia; family Spalacidae; genus Nannospalax; species Nannospalax galili. Next base: position 1,624,958 of record NW_008338998.1, on the reverse strand, counting down.
GACATAAAATTGAATGAGTTTTTAACCTTTAAAAAAGATCTCCATTTCATTTTAAAATATACTGTTTCTTACAGAAACTCGAAACAGGACTGAAGGTAGAGCTTGCTGTGGAGAGGCTTTGCAGCATGCTTGAAGCTCTAGGTTCCATCCACAGCAGTCATAAGGAAACAATGTGAAATAGATAGATACAATTTACACACAAAATTTAAATATCTATAAGTCCCTACTCAAACTTGTTAAAAATTTTAAAACAAACAACTGGGAGGCTGGAGAGATGGCTCAGAGGTTAAGAGCATTGACTGTTCTTGCAGACAACCTGGGTTTGGCACCCACATAGCAGCTAACAACCAGATATCTTTAACTCCAGTTCCAGGAATCTGATGACCTCTTCTGAACTCTATACAACATGGGTGCATTTAGATACATGCAGGCAAAACACTCATGCAGATATAAAAAATAAATTAGCAAACAACTAGGAAGATGGTTAGTCAGTACAAGTGAGAATTTATATGAAAAGATCTAAAATGAGCAAATGAAAAACAGGAAAACAGAAATGAGAAGATAATTATGAGATGAGTAAATACAGAGAACAAATAAATATTTAGGAAATATTCAGTTAAAGAAGTTAAGGCCGGGAATGTAGTCCAGTAGTAGGTATCTCACCTAGAAATTAATTGAAAGGGTATGCTCTTTCTCATGAAAATTAATAAAAGAGTTATATAGTGTCATGCTTGCAAGGTATGGTAGGCACTTTAGAAAGAGCAGGTGGGGCCAGAGTACATTGATCTTCTTTTGCAAAGTAACCTGACAATATTTATGAAAGCCTTAAGCACAGGCCCAGCAATTCTTCCTAAGAAAATGAGCCTAAATATAGCAAAAGAGCTCTCTGCAAAGTTATTCTTCAGATTACTATTTATAGTTATGCAAAAGTAGAAGTCGCCCAAATTTACAACATTCAGGAACTTATATTTATAATAGATAGATTTCATGTATATGTATTTGGTGGGAAATTGGGAAGAATTTAAATTGTGTTTACACATAATTTGTGTCACTTATGACAATGTTGATGCTTTGTTGACAATGTGATACATATGCATTTGTTCAGAGCCTCAAAAATAGATGACACACAGATGCACAAGAAAAGACAGAGGCACGTTCTTACACTCCCAGTTTTTAGGTACTACATTTATTAGACAATTTCTTTTCCTATGTAATTCTGGCTGGCAATGTGATTTGCAATAAAGTAAGCAGCCAGGGTACAAAAGCAGTTATTGCCATATAAAAGTAATAACCATGTGAGTGAATGATCAATATGAAAAAGGAACACTGGGACAAACATGCAGGGGCATGGAGCAAAGTCTAGGAAGGACATGTGGAAGGAGTGACAGATTAAGAGTTACCAGTCCTGGCATGTAGGGAGGTCAGTAAAGCCAAGGTCTCCTGAAACTTAGGCTTAGATCACAGCTTTTGAAGCTGAGGATCACAACAGTAAAAGATTTATGAATGCACAGTGATCAAAAGTTCAAAGCAAATGTGTTATGAATCCATCGTGTACCTGGAAGTACTAGGCCATACTGCATCCCACAGCTTCACTGCAGCCTTAGTTCTGCACACAGCACACACTTGGCACTGCCCGTGCCTTCACACCACACAACACCAGAAATACTGGGGCTCAGGTCCACAACTTTGTACGTTGTAAACTTCAGTGCTTTTATTGCACATGCATGCAAAGTGGTCTTTTGTTACATATTAAATCACATAATGACTTAATTATGAAAGCAAAGAATTTTGATATTCTCACCATTATTCCTCAGATGTAAGCATAAAATTAATATCTTTTTGAATTATATGTGTTAGAATGTTTGATGTTACAAACTTTTGTTTGAGTTGCTGACTTGAGTTTTGTCAAGATCATTAAATGTATTTGGGCTTGAGTTTAGGATAGAATGCTTAACTTTCTGAGGTGTCCCTAAACATGCTTCCAACATTCTGTACATATGTATCTGAGGTACTGTTCTTGGCACTGATGATTGTAAAACACCAGTCACCTCCAAAAAGCATCCATGATGCCGCATATTCAGTCAAAATTCAATTCTTTATGTAAAAATAACCAAGTATGTCCATCTCGTTGAAATACAAATTTGCTTTGCCTTCAATGAGTGGTAAAAATATATATAGCAAAGAATTGTTCACATCTGAATTTCTTTATGATTTATTATGAGTAAATATTTTAATGGTGTAACTTTTATACTTGAAGTCATACAAAATTTTCTTTAGCAAAAGAGGTTATGTGCAGAAAAAAACTAAGGTCTGATATAGGCAATCTTAGAAAGAGTGAACCATCTGTCAGCAGAGAGGGGTTCAGGAGTGGATAGATTAGTTAGAGGATCACTTTGGAATTTACTTCCTATAGTTTCATTCGAATCCAGGAGGTAAGAAGCTGAGAGGATTGCAGCTGATGATTGGTCTGTTGAAATGATCAGAAAAAAACTGTATGCTTGTGTCGCTCTGAGGAAAGAACCTCAAAACAGAATACACAAATAGCATTGCAGAAGTGGCATCCCAAGCACTACACTCTCAGCCCATGCTGGCAGTCGTCACTGGAGTCCAGAGTGTGCTGGTGGGGTGAACACATAGTGACCCATGGATTCTGCATGATAGATCATGCTTCTCTGAGGGTTTTCTTGGTGCTTCTGCTGTAGCCCGTAGGGCAATGCAGTATGCACCATGGCCTTCTCTGGGCCTGCACTTACTTCCTGCCCCTCGATTTCTGTGTGTCCTTGAATTGTCTCTGGTGGTCTAGACCAGTGCCTCTGACACCTGTGCTCAGGATCTTCTGAATAGGCAGAGTTATCATCTAGATGCCTAGTATAGGCTTTCCTTTATAGAATTTCCTTTGTTTAAAAAGGGTTTAAAAAAGACAGTCCTCAGTGAAAAACTAAACGACACCACACTTGCCCTATTCTGTACTCTAAAATCTCTCCCGAGTTTTCCCAGGGACAGTTCTTAACTGAGCATCTAGCCTTAGAGCCCTGTTTGCATGATAACTGACATACACTCCCCTCTGGATTCCTCTACCTCTACAAATACCACTCCAAGCTTCATGTCAGTGGAGGATTCTCAGTTCATGGGCCCTGGGAAGAGGGAGCAGACTCTGCCAGGATTCTTCACAGTGTTTTTGTCTGTTCACCACAGGTGCCTACCCTCGACTCTCATTGAGTTTTCGGTTGAAGAGAAACATTGGCTACTTCATTCTACAGACGTACATGCCCTCTATACTGATTACGATCCTCTCATGGGTGTCCTTCTGGATCAATTATGATGCATCTGCTGCTCGAGTTGCCCTTGGTATGTGCGACTTTTAAGTCATATCTAAAATGTAAATGACCATATCATTACAGTATTAAGGGAATTTAAAAGCTATAGTTCAACTACAGTTTTTTGACATCATGACATCATCCTTGCCCACTTAGTCACTGTTTATCTTGAAACAATAATTTCATGCATGAGTCCCTTGATGTGTTAATTTAATTATAAGGCTTAAATGTGATTTTTCATGCCCATGAAAGGGAAATATGCTTGCAGAATATTTGCATAATTTAACTATTTTTGACACTAATTTTAAAGTAAGGATTAACATTTCCTGCTCAAAATTATTCTATGGCCCAGAAAGATGACTTGATTAATTGTGCAATTCTTCTTTTTTAAGGCAGAAAAATCATCAAATATTATAGCATATAATTGAAATCACACAATTTAATGAGCATTAAAATAAGCAGCTAATTATGAGTCATTCTCAAGAGCCCTAGTAAAGTTTTCTGTCCATTGGTTATTTGGCAAATAGATTATCAGTATACTATATATATCATATCTTGATATACAATATATCTTATATGTTCTGACATTATTTTAATATTTGCTTACTAAGGCTTATATTTTCAGAAGGATTTTTTTCTACCCAGCTAATTATTATGAGACTTTATAGACAAGATCATTATGGGAATTTCAGTAAAGTAGAGGTGATGAGCCTTTCCCAGGGTATTCCTCTGGGTTGAAGTTAATTTCTGAAGGGGAGTAATGAAAAGGAACCAGGGAGGTAAAGGAAAGAAAGAACCTGAGAGAGAAGAACAGTAGGGGACAGGTGTTACTAAGGGAAACTAATAATGGAACTTTAAAAAACTGTAGGAAAAGCAACACTTCTGCCGGTAAAGCAGTGGACAGGAAAGCGTAGTTCAGGGCTCTAATTCTCCTCTTGCACCTGCCTTTCTCCAGGGCCAAAAGTTGACTTAATGTTACATTTTCTAAGACAGTGCATGTATGTGAATGCCTGGCTTGGACCCATAGCTATGTAACACGCACAGTTGTCTTCATGATTAGACATTTTACCTCCTAGGAAATAGCACATAAATATGGCTTAAGTGGAAAAAAAATAGACAGCAAGTACTAGAGGTGTTGGGAATTGCTGTATTGTATAATAAAATACTCTGGGAAAAAAAGAATAAAAAAAATTAAGAATTCTACATTAAAATTGTTTTGTATTTCTAATGGCTATAATGAGCAAAGTTCTCTTAAGTCTCTAAGATTTCTCTTTAGCTGCGGAGTTTGCCTGCAGGTTACACTTCTTTTTGTTTTGAATATCACTAGATCACTCCTTCCTACACTATTTTGTTTTCTTTGTATCTACAAAATTCAGAGACAATGAATTTGTAGAGACTGATCCAGATTTTGCAGAGCTGTTATTTTATAAACTTTGAAGTTCTTTCTTTTAAGGAAAAAAATACCTATAGGAACAAACAAAATGTTACTGGGACCCCTTCCAAACCTGGAAAAGGCTGTAAGCTGAAATGTCAGGAGCTGTAGAGCGGCTCTGCTGCAGGGAAGCTGTTACTGCAATTAGAGCAATATAATAACAAAAAAGATGTAATTACCTGGCGATGCAAGAGACTAGTCATACTGAAGATGTGACTCTCCAATGTTCCCAGCTACTACAAATTCTGTACCTGCTTAGTCATAAAATATTGTCTCCCATAATGTGAAACAGCCTATCAGAAATGGTTTATGGCAATCCAAACTCACCATGGTTAAGAAAGTTGCTTCCATGTTTTCTTAATGATATAGCACTGTTATTCTTACCTTAAACCATGCCTTAGTAGCATTTATGGAATGATGTTGCTCACAGACTTCATCCCTTGAAGACTGTCAGGTCAGACAAGGGTTAGAGGTGCAAGACGTACCAGAGGCAGAAGGGAGTAGATATTTACAAACGCACAGTGAGCCTGTTGCCCTGAAGTCCACAGACAGCAATCATCTTAGGGCCAGTGAGGTCTGTTTGGATAAGAAGGTCCTTGTGGGTACTAGCCTCAGAGGAGATGAAGTAGTCTTTATGGGACCGAGTTAGTTCTTGGGAGAGAATTGTAAAAAACTGACTTCTCCCCACCTTTGGCTTTTTAAACTGTTATGTGACCTTTCCCACTCACTTACTTGGCCACCATGGTGCCATTCACCATGTGAGGCCACCAAGATGGACAAGCCTTCATCATCCCTGAGATATTAGAGCTAGCCTCCTGGAAGCTGAGAAAACAGTACTGGCGAACATTGTGGTATTTTTGAATAATGGGGAGAATGCCTAGTTTTATAGCATTTGGGTGGTGTTTTCACATTTATTTGTAAACTGTAATTATCCCATTGCCATGTTCAAATTTTTTAAATCCCCAGGTGCACATGAATATAATGTCAAAGGGAATCTTAAAATATTCTGACATCTGAGATTTCCGTACATTTCATAAGCAATCGTGGTTTGCAATTATACTTAAAAATAGCTTCTTGGCTCTTGGTTTTCTTCTCTTGCTGTTAGTAGCCTCTCAGAGCTCAGGGAGGGTGAGCATGTGCTGCAGGGAGAGCCTTGGCTCCTTCTCTGCTACTTTTCCCTCATTATGGCAGCCTGAGCTCTGCAGCCCAGGGATCTTCTCTGGAAGGCACAGGGAGAGGGAGCATGCCTCTGAGGGCAGATAGGAAACTAGAGAGCTGTAAACCAAGACACTTAATAAATCCACCCCCCGATAGGTGGCCCTGCCTCTGCCCCAGAACCTCTGTCTTACATGTGCTGAGCTGCTGAGTGGGCACGGCCTCTAAGCCTCAGGCGCATCAGTCACTTTTTTGTGACTTTTTTGTGATGAAGAAATTATCGGTCTCTTCCCTGTGAGTGGCTCCTTTTTGAAGTAAATCCTAAAATAAGAAGGCAGAGGCAGCTGTTTTGTCCACTAGGTCCTAGAAGACACACTCATGATCACAGTGAGCAATGTCAGTTTCATTAGTGGAAAAGGCTGGTCCTTTGGAGCTACAACACTCTGACAGAGTTCTTACTATCAGAATAGTACAGTCACCATGGCAGGAAATCAGTTTGTTTGTTGCCATGACACTCAGAAGTGAGTGACCTATGCCTTCTGCAAGCACAGCTTCCCTGGATTCAACAAGCTCTGATCATGTCACCACCAGCATGCCACTAGTTTTTGTGGCTTTAGCTCATTTAATCTGTAATCTCTGTATCTGGAGAACTATGCCTCATACTGTGGGAAGATTGTGAAATATGCTGCTTATGTGGCCTAAAAGACTACACCTCACTCCCTTAGGAAGACAGGCATCCTTCATACAGCACTGTGTAAAGAATCCAACCAAGTGGAAAAAAAAAAAAAAGAGGATCTGTTCAGTGTTAGAACATGAGATTCCGAGACAGGAGCAAATCCCTCAGTCCTCCTTTGAATGCACATTTTCCTGGTTGAGAGAAATGACTCTGTGAGCACATCTGTCCTAGGGCTTCACTCAAATGGCCTCTCTCTTTCATCTCAGAACTAAGCTTCTCCTTGATGCTTCAAAGCCCCTCGCTTGCTTCCAACCAACCTTGGCATAGTACAGCAGCCACACTAAACTTCACGGGGGCCAGGCCTCTGCAGCCCAGACCACACAGCAGGCTCTGTCAGTTTCTTGGGGTTTCCCAGCTAGACAATCAGAGCATACTTACATTCTGGGATTGTCTGCATTTCTTTTAGCACTCATGGGGAGGATGTTCTTCTTAGCTACTCTGGCCAGGGCTGGAGACTGCTGCACTCATACTGTGTTTGTTTCCTAGGGATCACCACCGTGCTCACCATGACGACCATCAACACACACCTTCGGGAGACTCTACCTAAAATCCCCTATGTCAAAGCCATCGACATGTACCTAATGGGCTGCTTCGTTTTTGTGTTCCTGGCTCTTCTGGAATACGCCTTTGTCAACTACATTTTCTTTGGAAGAGGCCCCCAAAGGCAGAAAAAGCTTGCGGAAAAGACAGCCAAGGCCAAAAATGATCGTTCCAAGAGTGAAAGCAATCGGGTAGGCTCTAAAGGCCTGCGGCTTGTTCCTAAGGCCTCCCAATTCACCATGTGACCTTTGAGGAGCTAGACCCTCCTTGCCCCTAATGCTATGAGATATCTTAGTGCAAGCCACAGGGTTCCATTTAACCAACATTAATGCAGGTGCTGGAGAGGCCAAGTTTCCCAGTGTCCACGGGAAGGAACGGAAGGGGAGGCTCTGGAAATTAAGGCTCTAGCATGATCTGGGGAAACTATTTACCAAAATGACTCAGTATCCTCTTAGTTCTAAAATTGCAGGTTTGATCATCCAACCTGCTTCAGTATTGGGCAGAGTAGTAGGCAGCCACCTCATTGCTCCACTCTCCTGCTAGTCACAGTCCCATGGGGAGAACCCTGAGTATAAAGCTGGAACCAGCAGGGCAGGCTCTGACAGATATGTACCAGTTCTGGCCTCTGCCCCTGGGGTGCACCCTGTTCTGCACAGTAGGGGTTACCCATTCCACCAGAAAACCAGCAAAAGTCCCCTAAAGGCCAAACTTGTATAGTACCCTTACAGTAACAAGGGTCTATGTCATTGGATGGCATTTGTTTGCTTTCATAAAAACATTTTAATGATATTTTAATGAAACACATTATAGTTTCTACAAAGAGTCTTTAAATCTGGCCTTTTAGATCTTCATCTCTTTAAATCCTCAAGATTATTTCCTCTACCAGTTTAAAGGCTGGGCTTACTCCTCCATTTCTTTGAGGGTTTTTTTTGTTGTTGTTTGTTTGCTTGTTTTGTTTTTTGTTTGTGTGTTGTATTACGTTTTTTTATTCTTGTTTTTAAATCTTACTTCTCAAGCCCCTGAAGGTTTGCTGTCCTGTCCTGATCTCCTCCTGCCAGCCTGGGTCTCTAGTGCTGCCTGACCTGGGGTGGCCTGGAATAAGTAGCACATGTCCGTGAATGGGCTGAATCCAGTTCAGTGAGTGGGAGTGTCCCCTTCCTTTTTGTAAAGCATAAAGTTGTTCAGTAAACCCAGGATTTAGGAATAAAACTAGGTTTTCCACAGACAGAATTATCTTGAATATCTGACTGGAAAATCTACTTAGTGCTATGCTGCTGTGTTTCTAAAAAGATGGCAGCCTACTATGAATACACAATATGCTTTGGCCGTGTGGTTTCCAAGGAAACTAGAATTCATCATGTGGTTGTTGTCTCCGTGACAGAGCACATGTACAGACACATCCATGAACAACGCTGTCTTTCCCAAATCTTGTTTTATTTAAAGAGTATAAATGTTTCCATTTTTTTTCTAAATGAGACTGTTTAAAACAGTGAAATTGTCGTGGTTCAGAAATATCCTTTTGAATATGAAGTGTAAAATCAAAAAGAAAACCCCAGCCCTATACCATTCACGAAGAAAATTATCAGAATGTGGAAAGAATATAAATATGATGCAGAAAAAAATCTTAAGTTGATTCATAACTCCATTTTAATTTTTCCCCTGAATTTTATTTCTTTTTTTCTGAATCATTTTTGTTGCCATTCAGTTCCTAAGTTTTGAAGTCAGCATACAAATATTCATGTATTCTGATTTGGGGCACCTATCTGATGCTCTTAAACATAAGCATGAAAAATTATTCCTTCCTTACCTAATAATTTAGTGATAATTTTTCTAAAACATTTTTATTATTATTTGTTAATTTTATTTTATGTGTATGAGTGTATTGCCTGCATGTATGTGAGTGTACCCAAGTCATGCAATGCTGCGGAGTTCAGAAGAGGGCTTCAGATTCCCCTAGAACCAGAGTTAAGGATGGTTCGTAGCCACCATATGGGTGCTGGGAATTGACCTGGGGTCCTCTGCAAGAGCAGTCAGTGCTCTTAACTGATGAGCCATCTCTCCAGCCCCAGTGATAATTTTTAAGTAGAAATGAACCTCCCCAAAAGCTTATATCCTGATGTAGATGATTATAAGAAAAAAGATGAGGAAAGAGTTATATATTTCATACCAGACAGAAAAGGACTAGCAAACAGGGCAGCAGCTCCTTGTAATTGTCACTTATGAGTTCATAGTCCTGATGCTTAACTTTATCAGTGTGGTGAACCACAGCCTGTAGCTTTCCCCTGACTGATGGGAAGTGTCAATCTACTATAGGAAACTGACTTCTCATTGTCTTTCCTAAGAAAACTGCCTGACCCATGGGGCATGTCATGGGCAGACAGTGTCCTCCAGGGCATTGCAGGCCATTAGCCAAGGATTTCTGCTATGAGCAACTGCGTGTGGGACTGTTATTGACCCTGTTTGTGAAAAAACAGGAGTAGATTTTCCTTATACTTAGTGGTTGTGCAATATTTTAACTTAGCAGTTGATTCTTAGATGTGCAGAATACCTCTTCATTTCTCCTGATACAGTACAGTGTTTTCAGAGTTGTTTCTGTTCCAAAGAACAAGACTGCGGTCATAGTGCACACATGATAATTACAAACCATGTGATATCTGGGAAATGACCAGTTGGTTTGGCATTTGAATGTCATGAATGAAGTGTGTGTGTGTGTGTGTGTCTGTGCCTGTTTGTCTGTGTCTGTGTGTCTGTGTCTGTGTCTGTGTAATGCTAAAGATTGACCTCATAGCCTCACACATACTCGGTAAATCATAATTCTTGAAAAACATCAGATTTACAATGTTATTTTTGCTAAGAAGGAAGGTTTCATGCCTTCCTCACATGGCAAATATTTCTTATTCTTCTGAAACTAAAATTTTGGACCTGCTGGAGTTTGGAAGGTAAGTGGAGAATTAGATAGCCATTTTGTGCCAATCTGGTGACATATTCTAAGGGAAAAAACAAAAATCCTTCTGTGATGTACTGTGAATGACATGTTTTTTATTTTTGGAGGTCTGCACCTGTCAGGGTTACAGAACAGGAAGAAAAACTACACTGAAATCAGAGACTCTAATTATAGTACATATGAGATGGACACTTCAAAATAAGGAGAATTCATGAAATGATTTAAAAATTACTAGTCATCTGTCATTCTATAAAGAGCATTTTGGTCTTATATTTCATCTGTAATCATTTTTTTTCTATTTTGAGACTTGCATTCTAGATGTAAAGATGATAGGAAAAGATCAGCATCTCTCAGAAATATTTACTTAAACACAAGATTTCCAAGACTTCATACATTTTAATACTCTTTAATCTTTTCAGAAAAAAGTCAGTAATTTTCTATACATTGGTTCATGTTTAAATCAAACCTGTGTAAAAGTAAAACCATGAGTAAAGCAGCCAAACTGTTTTAAACTAAGATCTTGATTCAATATACATTTACATTCTTTTACATGCCTGAATAAGTATTATTTCTGATATTGTTTCCATTACAAGTGTTCATCCAATCTGAAATAAAATCAAATCATACAATAGTATTGGTTCTTGAGTTCTGCTTCACAGGACCTTTCTCAGATAGATGCAGAGCGATTATTAAGGTTCAGAACAGCCAAGCTCTCTTGACTAATTGCTCATGTTTCATTTTTTAGTTTCCAAACTACTAGGAACATTCGTAGGGAAGCATGGCTTTGCTCAGACTCAGCTTCCTTCACTGAAGTTCAAAGACACAGACAGATTCCCACTTTCATGAGATCATTTCCCAAACATACAGCAGTGGCTACAAGGGCCCAGGGAAGACAAGTCATTGATTTGCACAGCTCTGTCCTTAAACCTTAAAACCACAACCTTTTTTCTTATGTCTCTAGTATCCCTGTGTGGTTCCTGACATCATCATGTATGCCATCTCTCTGCTTTTCCTTCCTTCATTCTGTTCTCCCTGCCTAGTATGTTTCTTCTTGCTTGACATCCTCCCCACCTTCAAGATCTAAGACAGGTGTAATTCATAGAACTTTCCTTCTTTTCTTCCTTATCAGTGTTTGTAGGTGCCTCAGTCACTCCCTGATCCAAATCCTTGTTTTTGTTCCTGTTCTCCCAACTTCCAGCACATCCTTTCTACATGTGAAATGGCAAATCCCTTGCATTCTATGTATACACTTGGCTTTCTCCACCAGACTGCACCCAGTTCCTTGCCTCTATGAAAATACATGGAGCCTGACTCCATTGTGGCAAATGTTTAAGTCAGGTGGCATTCCTCATGGGCGTATCTGGTCTTACTGAACTGGTAGGATTCTCACACACACACACACACACACACACACACACACACACACACACACACACAACACATACACACACATAATTTCCTAGTGGGAAGAGAGGACAAGGCTTATAAATAATCATTTTTAAAACCAAGTAAAACTGAGTATTAGAATCATGACAACCCAGCATTCTATGAGAACAGATACTTCTCCCCTTGGTATTTCATCCCACAGAATTATTAATTTGGATCCCTCAGGTTTTGATAAAAGGAGCTTTTCATATTATTTTTGGTAACTAGAAAAGGAATGAATTTTAAAATTTGCTTAAATGGCAGCCTGTGGTCTTTTAAAAAGTGTATTTGCTGATACTGGAGTGATAGCTCAGTGATTAAGAGCCCTGGGTACTCTTGCAGAAGACCTGAGTTCTATTCCCAGCACCCACATGGCAGCTCATGATTGTCTGTAACTCCAGTTCCATAGGATCCAACACTCTTCTGCTTCAGCAAGCACCAGGCATATATGTGGTACTCATACTTACATGTAGGCAAACTCTCATACACTTAAAAATAAATAAAAGCTTTACAAAAATGTGTCTGCTGATCATTGAAGTTCTCACTAGACTTCTTGAGAAGAGGACTTTCTGCACTCATCTTCATGGTTCAGAGCCTAGTCTACAGATGACCCTGGTGGGAAGCAGGTGTACAGTCATGTATGACAGACCTCTTATGCAAATCCCCAGTAAGGATCACTTTCTAAAGTGGCCAACTACCCCTTCACCTCTCAGTGTTGTTCTTAAAGAATTGCATGGATTATAAAGAACATTTTTCTATATTTTTGTGATGTTTTCTAAGGTCTTTTCTACCTTGGAAGAAAATGGTTGAGTTTTCTGAGATGTTAATAATACAATAAATGACTTATTATTGAAAAAAATAAGTTAGTACCTTAAACAATCAGTACCTTCCACTTTAGGATTTTTCTCTTGCTCAACTTCAGGAGCACAATAGTTTTAAAACATATATTCTTAAAATGTTGGACATTTAAGAAGAATTAAATTGGACTTATGTAATAAGTGGACTCAATTTTATAAGTGGTGACTGAATATACTTTGCCTCGTGATCAAAGACAGGTATTAGATAGATTGTTGCCTATACTCACTGCAGTCAACTGACGGAATGAAAAAACTGGACAGGATTTAGTGGCCTGAGTTCCTTCCCACCCACAGCTCATTCCTTTACCAGCCAGTTCTCACTTTCATGCCATAAAGCACAATGGATTATGCCGGAGGAGATGAAGACTAGTGAGGTGGGCTCTGGCCTGCTCACTTGCTTCTAACTGTTCTTCATGTATAGGAGATCAGCCGTCCCTTGATGGGCTCCACCCTGCCACATCCAGAGCAAGTTCACATCACCCTTCTTAGGGTGGGTGGATGTGGCTCAGCTTACTCACAGCTGAAATCTGCTACTGCCCTGCTGCCTATGCCAGCATATGACACACTCCTTCGCTGTCCTCTCCTGTTTCAGCCACCCCATAATGCATCTGGGGCTTCTCCTGTCTCATCCTGTTGGAACCATTCAGTCTTAAAAACCATAGAACAATCCTTCTGGTCCTGAAGGCAGCAAACAGCCTTCATCATTAAAGTAGTTTTTTTCTTAATCATTCCAGGGGAAGATTGCAAAAAGCTGACACAGGGGACTAGAGAGATGGCTCAGTGGTTAAGAGCACTGATTGCTCTTCATGAGGACCTGAGTTTGCATCCCAGCACCCACATGGTAGCTAACAACTGTTCATAACTCCATTTTCAGGGGATCTGACACTGTCTTTTGACCTCTGTGGGCATTGCTCAACACAGATGCACTTGCATGCATGCAGATAATACAGTCATACAGATAACATAAAAATAATAAAAATTTTTAAAAAGCTGATACATACATTCCAAAATTCTACCAAAAATCAACTTTCCCAGTTCTTGTGAGACATAAGCTCACAGAGTGAGTTCTAGGTCAGCATGGGCTACAGTGAGACCCTGCCTCAAAAGCAAATAACAACAAAACAAGAAAGAACTGGCAAGATACAGAGTCAAGTTTCTGTTGCTACAGACACACACATACTGCCCTCTCAGAGAGACCCAGAGCAGATACTAGGATCTGTCCCAGGGCAGCTGTCCACAACCTTTAGCATTTCTTTTCCAGACTGCCCATGTAGAGACCAGTGTGATAGACTTCCTTTTTCCTCTCAAATTCAGCTTTTATTCTTGATTTTGTAAGCTTGTATCTTACGTCAGAAATATATTGTTTTTCTGCTTATAGATCATTTTCATGTCTTGTTCTAAAAGCATACCTTTGAAGTTTATTAGACATGACATACAGAAAGTCTTATTGGCCTAGCTCTAATCTGCCTTCCCATTCATCACTAAGAATCATCTACTATTATAATTAGATGAGAGGAAGAGGGGAATGAAAGATAGGAAGGAAAGGAACACTCTAGCACAAGCTTAGCATGTTCACAGAACTATGTTTATACATTGTCTTAGAAACTTGAGTTCACTTAACTAGTTTGTGTTGCACAGAATGCTTCAGACCTTTGCTTGACCTGAAATCAGTCTCAGCCTCTCTCTCTCTCTTTCTGACCTTTGCAGGCATTGCACACATGCTGGTAATACATTCATACCCATTAAAAAACAAATGATGTCTGGCTCGCTCTCTCTCTCTCTCTCTCTCTCTCTCTCTCTCTCTCTCTCTCTCCTGTGTTATTTCTCCTTTCTTCTTTTTGCAGCTAAGGATAGAACCCAGGGGCCTTATATATACCAGAAAATTGAAAAGAGATTTTCCCTCTCACTTTCTGTAGCACTTTTGAATGTTGTTATGACAGAATACCACAAACAGTTAAAGCGCATCCATTTGTATCTGATAGCTCCTTGGGACAGTAGGGCTTGGCTGGAGATACCACTCAGTCTCACAGGCTGAAATTCAAGGGGCTCTGAGATAAAGGTCCGCATTTAGGTGACTGACCAAATAGTCCCTTGTGTTGTAGGACTGTTTGGCTGTCAGCTGGGTCCATACTTGGTTTCTGTGGGCTGCCGTATTCCCTCATAACTTTCCTGAAGTCCCTTCCACGAAGGGCAAGTTGAGTCCTCCTTAGGCCTGCCATCCCTCTGCTTCATTTTCTACTTAGAGCTAGAAAAGTTTTGTACTGCACTTGTGAAAGCATATGTGATAAGATTGTGTCCAGGTAGTTAATTCAAGACAAGCTGTCTTTGGGTTTGTACCCTTGATTGCATCTACAAAGTTCTATGATAACCCCCTCTGGAACTTGAGACTTGAGGCTGTAATTAAGTGACTTTACGAGATGTTCTCAAAATACTGTGTGTTCAGCTCAGTGGCCTGAACCTAGGTAGCTCCTGCTGATATGTCCCTTCCTGAGCCCCAGCCACTTTGCAGTCAGTAGCCATGACCCTGAGCTCTTCACTCTGCCCAGAGCTTCCCATGGCCCCCTATCTCTTCATAGGTAGGAGTCAGGCATCCTCTCTGCCCACCTTGGCATTTTCTTGGGAAATCTCAATACATCAATAGAATATTTATTCTCCTACAAAGCAACTAGTAGTTCATGGAAGAAGCCATAGATAATCCAGTGCTAGAAGGATACTAGGCTTTCCCAGGACAAAGAAAGGAGAGGAGATATAACCCTCACGACTAAAGAACATGACACAGATGGGAAGCTATGGAGTATGCTGGAATGGATGCACAGGGACCCCAGAGAGCCCGGGGAAGCAGGGAATGCTCTTCTCAGAGAGAAGACACAGGCTCCTCCCAGGGGGTCTTCATCTCTAGCCACAGGCTCCCCTAATTGTATCATCCTTCAGTCACTAGGAGGCTGCTGAAATTTCCATGTCAAACTAGTCAACACATGGGCGGTTGGCATTGTCATGAAATGTCTGAAGCCGTATTTAACACAGGATAAAGCTTTATCCTTTAAAGTTGGGCTCCACTGTAGAAATAGACTTCCTACTTTAATATAGTCCTTTAAAAAGAGGGCCTCTACTTAGGGCCAGGATTAGGCATGTAGACCCCACTTGGGTGGAGTCTATATCTACCCCAACATTCATCATGTGAGCCCTCAGGACTGTTCCCTTGCTTCCCCACAGTAATTTTGCAATTTTAACCATCAAAGACGGGGCTAGCAGGCTGGGGTATACCTGAGGGAAAGAGAGCATGCTTCACATTTCAGCCCTGGGTCCAGTGCTGGGCACTCAAAAAAGGACAAGCTGACTTCCCAAGAAGAACCTCCACACCCACCCCAGGGATACTTTAAACCATTGGTATCCAATATTATATATAATGTACTTTTCCTATAATATGTGCCCAAGGCAAAGCTTAAGCTGTAAATTAGACACAATAACAACAGAATATGATAATAAAATTGAGTAATTATGGCAATGTATTGCGACTAAAGCTATGTGCACATGGCCTTCTGACACAGTCTCACCTTCTTTGCCTGGTGGTTGTGTCAAAAGGTGCAATGCCTGTGTGACCAAGAGGGAAGGCGAGTAATGCTAGTATTGGTCATAGAAATGGACACTGAGTTAAGATGGTGCCTGGGGAACTGCAGCTATGGAAGGGGGAACTGCTGTCATTTCTATCCAGTGTTCAATTATGAAAAATGGCTGTAAGATGAAGTCAACAAGGTGCTTGTACTTCTGTTTTCTCTTCAGTAAGGACTCCAGTTTATAATGTAACGAAATTTTAATTGGAGAAAGGGCCCCTCCTGTAATGAAATTTCAGTTGGAAAAAGGGCCCCTCCCCTTATTTTCCCTGATTTCCTGTGTGAGAACTTTTAAATCAGGAAAATAAGTCTCCAAGCTCTAATAAATCAAATCTGGAAGATTATATTTTCCCATCAAATGAGGCACTGGGGTTGAAAGATGCGGTTTTTCTAAACTATATGGCATGATTGTGTGGCTTGGGTTTGCATATGTAAATTAGATTTATGGACATGCTAGCTGCCTTATGGTGTGTATTTTCTTCCAATTAGGTGGATGCTCGTGGAAACATCCTATTAACAACACTGGAGGTCCACAATGAAATGAATGAGGTTGCGGGCAGTGTTGGTGACACCAGGAATTCAGCAATATCCTTTGACAACTCAGGAATCCAGTACAGGAAACAGAGCATGCCCAGGGAAGGGCATGGGCGATACATGGGAGACAGAAGCATCCCGCACAAGAAGACCCACCTACGGAGGAGGTCTTCACAGCTCAAAATCAAAATCCCTGATCTAACCGATGTGAATGCCATAGACAGATGGTCCAGGATCGTGTTTCCATTCACCTTTTCTCTTTTCAACTTAGTTTACTGGCTGTACTATGTTAACTGAGTGACTGTACTTGATTTTTCAAAGACTTCATTTAACACTGAGTGAATATTACCCTGCCTGTCAAGTTTTTATACCAGTACACAACACACACACACACGCACGCACGCACATATACATACACAATTGTATATATATGTGGACTTTCTCAGCATATATATAAAATACCTGTGTATATGAGGATGTATGTGTATATGTTTCTACACACAGGTGTATGTAAAACAAATACACATACATACATACATTTTGCAGCTATGGACAATTTAACACAGGATGCATATTAAAGAAAGTCATAGGATTTTTTTTCTTTTTTAATTGAAAGGGACAAGTATCTAAATATTATGCCTCGAGAATGAGGGCGTGAAATATGATGTCATCCCAAAGCGTGTCTTTTATTATCATAAGTTAGATGTGTTTGCTTAAAAATCAGAAAGAAATTCTTAGTTGATCTTTGGGAACTCCCACAGTGGTAGTCACACACTTCACATTCTGTCTTTCAGTTCACTGAGCCAAGGCTTGGTGGCCTCTCTAGGGATGGGTTTGTTTTACCAGGTTTGCTTTTTCTGTAATGGGTCAGCAGAGACGGTGAGTGGCTGCAGTACACTTACATGATGTCTTATGTATAGATAGATCCCATGTTCGTGTCTGAACATCCATCTTCTGAAAACCCATTGGGAATGAACGGTGTCCCATTGTAAGTACTGCATTGTCCCACACATGTGGGGCTTTTCTGTTCACTTTGAGTGGATCCAACTTAACTGTCATGTGGGAACACAGTGGCACGTTTTGACAATGACATTCAATCACTGAAAATGTGCTCTACATCTCATTCAGATTTCTAGGCCTGCTATCTAACAGAAAGCATAGACGTCTCAGGTTCTTTGTTACTCTAAGGTAAAACCATCTAGAATGATTTTCCCTCCTGCAGTTATGTTATCATTCTTATAACATTGTATGTTAATATAAAT
Organism: Nannospalax galili; assembly: GCF_000622305.1. Lineage (NCBI taxonomy): Eukaryota > Metazoa > Chordata > Mammalia > Rodentia > Spalacidae > Nannospalax > Nannospalax galili. The sequence continues at coordinate 1,607,145 of NW_008338998.1, read as the reverse complement.
ATATTTGCATAATATGCATACATATGTATATTACCAAGATTTTGTTTCTTCTGCTTGCTATCATGGCAGCATGCAACGTCATATTTTTCATTCTGTGATGTAACTACTTTCTGTTATCTAGAAATTAAGATTGAATCTAAAACATTTCTACTGTTTCTACTGTTCACTTTCAGAAACTTAAGAAACATCCTCACGCCCTTATTTCTGTACTGACATATCTCATAAGCACATCCACCCCTCCTAGACTGACTAGGATTCTGCAGGAACATGACCAGTACACACCACAATCACGCAACAACCCATGACCGTTCCTGAGGCAAGGAGGGCAACCTGACACAAACACAGTCACTTTTGGTTCCTTCTGCTCCACAGCCTCATCAGTATTTGGACTTTTTAAAGCTCGTAGAAACAAGACAAGGTGCATCGGTTTCATAGACGCAACCTTAACTTACTATTTAGATGAGCTCTTTCTAAAGAAAAAAAAAGATGATATATTTTTTGTAAACAATATTTCTATCACAGTCATCCATAAACTGAAATGATTGCAGTTGTGCAAATAGGCATCACAGTGAAGCATTTGGAAGACAAAATAAGCAAAATATGTAAGAAAGAACTGCTAAATTAATGCTTTTCCCCAAAACCCCATATTCGCCTCCCCCTTGAGTCTGGCACCATCTTCTTCCACATAGGCAACAGCAGCACTCTCCCCAAGGATGTGTGTGATGTGAACTATCACCATGGACTGACACTACTTGATTTTTCTTTGGTGGCCATAGCAACCTTTAATCTGTGGGAATCTGCGACTGTTCAAAACCCACCATTAGATAAAAACATGATCCACAAAATCTCACATGAGAGGCAGTTACAGTTTGCATGCCCTTTCCTGTTCCATTCCTGTCTGCTACATCTTCTCCCAATACTGCTCTTTGGTTTTACTTTTTATCTAGAGATGAGCCAGTAAATTTTGGCCTTTGGCTTTTCTCTGGGAATTTTTTTCCATGGGTAACAATGGGAGGATCCAAAATTTAAGCCAATTAGAAAAAATCTTGTAAGTGGCCTTATTGTTGTAACATGTTAAAGGAGGAAAAAAAAAGTCTGCAAAGACCTTATCCCTTTCAATACTTTGGGTATCTTTCTGTATCCAGCAACTCAAGATGTAAGCGCCACATGCAGAAGAGGACCCCAAAATGCAGTGTGGCAGAAGCAGTCAATGGCTGATAATTTATCAGACTCAGAACTGTGACATTTTTTCTGGGAGAAAAGTGACTCAAAATTTTTGATACATGGTTGAGATACCCAAACATCAGAGGCAGAGCCACCGCCCCCCGACCCCACCACCACTCAAAGGAGCAGCAGTCTCCTTCCTGAGATTTCTGGATATAAATTTGCATGGTATAGTCATAATAACTTTTGAGCTTTTTATATACATTTGGCATAAAGACAGGGATCCACAACTTTGTAGACACTGCGATGAAGATAACATAGTAGCTAGACAATAAGTAGTATTTATAACTACACACACATACACACACAAATACATACGTGTATTATGTAAAAAAACCTTTTTGAGATCCTTGGGTATGTGTTTGCTTTACTCCAATTCAGAAGAAAATTACTTTCTTCTAGTAAAATTATTTTATAGCTTCTCCATTTTTAAAGGTGTGTGAAGTGTTGAGAACTCCGGGTGTGCTAACAGAAGAGTGGGATTGGTTCTCTTCTGTTAAAGTAACCTCTCATCACTCCATAGTAACAATTTGAAATAGGGAGTGAGCACAGGGAAGAATTCCACCATCACCTCTGAGGTGAGGGAGCTATTACCCATGCCTAGAGCTCTTGAGTAAGGACAAAAAAATTTTAATTTCTCAACAATTCAGAGTAACAAACCATTATTTTCTTAGTAGTACTGTCTTTCCAAAATGCTTCATGGAGGGCTCAGGACAAAGTCTATGAGGACAGTCTTTTATTAGCCCTATTCAGATATGCCTGTGACAACTCAAGAGCCCTCCTGCATAAGTCCCAGCAGAGAAAGACTGACCAGACTGAAATCATCTTTAAAACAAGAGTTGTTCCTGCTCACCAACCCCAGGACTGTCCAGGGTTTGGGCTATCAATATCATGACCCACTTGGTACCCTCAAATTTCAGATGAACTGGAAAGTATGTCATGATAATATTCCCATTAGGTTTAAAGCAACATGTCCTCTGCAGTGTTGTATGTTTTAATGCCAATATGGGAACTGGGACAACTTCAGTCACTCCCATCAAAAGTACTTTGCTCCTGTCTAAACGTGGAGTTGACATTTTCACCAATGAGATCATCCCAGAGGGGATGCCAAACTCATCTGGGCCTGGCTCTAAGGGTCAGGCACATTGCGGTTGTATTTGTTCCACATGGGCACATTCTGCAAAGATGTGTGTCCAACTTTAAATCTTGTGACTTGAAAGTATAAAGCTTCTATAATTCTTACTTTAACCCTCCACCTGAAAATGAGTTCATATTTCTGGCCGTTTTATGTAAGCCAACCGAACAATTGGTAAAATATTTTGTTACTCTTGGAACCAATGCTGGCTCTTATGTCAGTGTGAGCTCTTCATCAGAGTAGCATTGACTCTTGGGGCAGAGAGCTTCCCTGGTGGATTAAATTTCCCAGGACACTAGCTAGTGTGCCTTGGACTGATTACCTCTTCTACTGCATTGAAAGGTGCCATGTTCTCCTGAATTACTAAATCCTCCCCGTCACCTTGTAACAGTGACCTCCCAGAGTGGCTTACGTACCACACCTCTCCTAGGGATGGCCCATGGACATGTCATTTGTAACTCATTTTTCTGCTTCCCAAGTCAGTAGATGTGTTCAAGGTAAGTACAGGATTGTTCTAGTAGGTATAGGTGGTTGCTGTCCTGATTGATACCCATGTCAATTTCATTTCATTGTAAAGATAAATTTAAACCCAGTTTTGCTTAAGCACATTGATGTAATTTTTTGGTATTATTTGACATGAAAAAAATCAGCAAAATTGAGTGACAGATACAATATGAAACTTGTTGAATGAATTCAAATTTATTAAAAAAGGACTGAGAAATGTGAAGGCTGATTTGTTTTTCTTCCTTGAGGATCTATTGTAGAATGATGTGGCTATTTTAATCCAGTCTTGTTTAATTGCACATGTCCACTTGGGTTATTTGAAAATAAAAAGAATTTAAAGCCCTAATTTGAGTGCCTAACATAATAGCCAAGGTGTTTTTTTTATGTCACAATTTATATGACTTTTATATAAGAACCTGGGTTCAATCTTTAGTACTGAAAAGACAATCACAATTTAATTTGAAATTCTGGACTTTAAAGAATACTAGACACAAAAACTTTGATCTGTCATCTTCCAATTAGTATTTTAAGAAAGAAATATTGCTGAGCATGGTAGTGCATACCTTTAATTCCAGTACTGGAGAGGTAAAGGCAAGTGGATCTCTGAGTTCAAGACCAGCCTGGTGTACATAGTGAATTCCCGGCCAGCTGGGGCTACAGGGAGACCCTGTCTCAAAATACAAAACAAAAAAAAGGAGGGAAAGAAGAAAGAAATGTATATTAAAAAGCAGAAAGTATTCTCTCTGCCTCTCTGGTCACCTATCCTCCCTTGAGTTCTCCTGAATTTTAAGGAAATTTCTCTTGCTGCTTTCCCAGTAAGAAAGTAAAACGCCTTCTTGGAATGAACAGATAAGCAGGTGAATGCATGAATGCATTTAGATCCTGGGCAGTTGAATTCAGAGAACTCTGTTATTGAGAGGTCTCCGTTTCACCCCCAGTGACCCTGAGCACTGTAAGATGCATTTGCCCAGGGGCTACTGAGCAGCAAGTTTGTATCCACATACAGCTACTTAAGCAAAAATGCACAAGTCTTGTATTCCAGGTCTGCAATGAGGTCATGACTGGGACATAGCTAAAGCTACTTTTTGTTTGTGGTGAGGATCGCTGCAAAGATATTTCTCACCTACTTCACTGGGCCAGTCCAGGTGATAAGGAATTCTGCCTGAATTTCTTAGAGCTGCTTCTAAGGAGTACTTGTTTCAGTCGCGGGGGGGAGGGGGGCTTGTTTCAGTCACTGGGGGTTTCGCCCTGGGGTCCAGCTGTACCCAGGGAGCCTCCACCCAGACTGCTCACTTCTCTGCTGTTTGCTGCCATAGCCCACATTCACATGTGGCTGTTTTACAGCTTTTGCTCAGACCTCCCCTTTACTAGCTTGTAAAGCATAAGGTTTATCATTGCTCCTTGCAATGACAATAAACCTCAGAGAAGGCTGACTCTTCAAAGGCTGCAACAGTTTCAAGATAGGGCAGGTGGGACTGCTCCTGGTATTAGAGGGACACACTCCATGACTCTTGCTCTTAGGTAAGCAGGGTCAACCTAGAATCAACAGTGAGCAACATAGAAAGCACCTGTGCTTAAAAAAATAAGGTGGACTGCATCTGGGTCCATCACTCGGCAGTTGAATACATGCAGCAGACCCTATTCAATACCCTGTACCACTAGAAACAAGTTATAAATAAATTAAATAAATAAATAATAAGCACTGCATTGAAATGGGAGTGCACAGTTCACTGAGTGGCCCTGTGCATCTCCAAACAGGCCGATTACAACTCTGACTACCAGAAGATTAGAAAACTCCTTTAATAAGTTAAACCTCTACTTGTTTCACTAGGTTTGGGTAATTGTCTTTTGCTTCTCTATTTTTAATATCTTATTTTTGCTTTATTTTTAATTTAACTGACATTTAATAATTATAAGCATTAGTATAGTGTGATAGTCCAATACATGTGCACTACGTGCATTGATCTCATCTTTTCTCTGGAGCCTTCCAGCTCCTCTCTGCCAGCATTTCATAAAGTACACAACAAGTTATTGTGAAATACAGTTGCCCACTGTGCTGCTCACACTAGAACTTATGTTGTGCTGCTGGTTGGACAATGTCCTGCCATCCTGTCTTTCCACCACTTTCCTCAGACTCTGGTAATCACTATCCACCCCTTTTCTACTTTGAGATCAGTTGTTTTGGTTCTATATGTGAGAGAGAACATGTGATATTTGTCCTGTGTCTGGATGACTTAATTTAACAGTACCCTCCAGTTCTATGCACTTTGCTGCAAATGACAATACCCCACTCTTTTTATGGCTAAGTAATATGACACTGTTGTATATAGGCCACATTTTCTTTATCCATTTATCCATTAATACCCATGTTGTGTCCATATCTTGGGTACTGTGAATGGTGCAGCAATAAACATTACTGTTTTTTAGATAAAGACATTAACAGTCCCATTCTTTGATGAATTTCTCCTCCTTTTCCTTCCTCTAATCTTCTGTTAGCCGTAACTATAATTTTGTATTACCAAGGTTGAAAATATCATACTCTGCGTGCAATCATGAATGTCAATGTTTAATACTATGCTTATAGACTTAGCCTGAAAATTGAAACCTAATGAATATCCACATTACTGAGCTGTACTTTGTAAGTGCAGTTCAATGGTTAGTGTTGTCATCTAAGATGTAAAAATAATTGGAAAAAGGAAAGGAAAACAAAACCCTTAAATATTGCAGACTTCTTCCTGGAAAGCAGGATCATTTGATGGCATATGAAGAGCTGAGGGCATCCACAGTCTGCACCCCACTATACGTGATTGAAAGATTGTACTTAGGAGTTTATTCGAACAGTTGAAAGCCAATTAACAATACAGAGGCATTAAAATTATAAAAGCATTATTCAAAGCAGTTGGGTTTCTTTACACGTTTGTAAGTCTAGTAGTATCTTAATCTCAAATAGAAGAAGGTTCTAAAACCCCAGTCAAATAAATTACATTTGGGGGGTAATTATTTTATTTTATTT
>NW_008338998.1:1592702-1600450 GCF_000622305.1 Nannospalax galili | reverse complement strand
AGCAATCAGTTGTCAATACTCCTTTAGATAAAATTGGGCTCTGCTGTTCATTTTCCCAGTTCTATGCTGGATTACTATCTGAGAGTCCCTTTGGCCACCTTGGCCAACAACTCAAAAGAAAGTATCTCCTATCTGGCATTGTTGCTTGTTATGTAGCCTTTAGCTATGCATATGGACTCTTAAAAATTTATTTTTTGGCCCCTTTGATCTTTGGTTATACTTTCCTTTTGGGTATTTAAGGCCACACAGTTGGCCCATATAAACCAATTTATTTTTTCTCTTAAGGCCGTTTGAGGATCTGTTCCTCAGGGGTCACATGGCCTTGGAAGGAGGCCCTGGCTCCTTTCTTTTACCAGTTCCACCTATGTGACGATAAGTCAAAGGTCCTGCTCAACTATGGCTGGCTTCACTTGGAAGCATGGAGGAAATGATTCCTCTGTGTTGACCCTCCTCTTTGTAGACTGGACTCTGGTTCAAGTCCATCTGGTGGAGTCTTTTCGGCCTCCTTGATCAAGATGTTCAACATCACTAAATTACCTTTTTAAAATTCTGTCAATTGATCCAAGCCACATAGCACAGTGAGACTTCTCTAAGTTTAACTCCCCTTCACCCATGAGTAATACATCCTGGGGTCTCTTATTTCCATTCCTTGAAGACTGGTCTGGAACTCACTATATAGCTCAAATTTGCCTCAAATTAATATTTCTCTTTGCATGCACTAACATACTTATTCTATATCTTTTTTCCTTCATGAAGTAAAGGATTATATACTTTTAGACCATGACCTTAATGTTATCTACCATTTCCACCATTAATTTTATTATTGAAAATCTTCTCCAGCTTCCTTCATGAAGATGTGTTCTTGCTGCATACTAACTCCCCTCATACAAATTAGAACTACTTATGTTGGGGGCCTGCTGTAATACTCTGCTTGTATCACTTCATTCAATTGGCCCATTAATTTGATGACACATTCAGCCTCTGTTTTCCTCTTTCCTAGCTTTACCTCTTATCTAACCTCAGTTCAGATGCAGACAATGTTTCAGGAAGGTATTACACAATAGAAAGTTTTCTAGGGACTAGAGAGATGGCTCAGTGGTTAAAAACACTGCCTACTCCCTCAGAGGATCCAAGTTCTATTCCCAGGACCCATTCAGTAGCTAACAGCCATCTATAACTCCAGTTCCAGGGATTCAACGCCCTCTTCTGTCCTCCAAGAGCATTGCACAACATGAGAGCACTTACACATATGCAGGAAATACACTCATATACATAAAATAAAAATAATATGTTTTTAGAAAGGCATTCTATGTCTGAATGTTTTCCCTCACCCTTTATGTTTAGCAGTTAGCTAGCCACTGACTTGTGATTGAGAAATAATTTTCCTAGAACTCTGAAATTGCTGTTCCATTCTGTTCATCATGCAAGGAGGCTGATAATGGATGTGAGGCCAGTGGGTCGTTTTTAATATATTTTATTAACTCTTAAATAATTTTAAAAAATATTTTATTTATTATTTTGATTTTATGTGTATGAGTATAATGCCTGAATGTAGGTAGGTGCACCTGTGTCACACAATACTGGAAAAAGTCAGAAGAGGGTGTCAAATCCCCTGGAACTGGAATTATAGACAGTTGTTAGCTGCCATGTGGGTGCTGGGAATTGAACCTGGGTCCTCTGTAAGAGTAGTCAGTGCTCTTAACTGCTGAGCCATCTTTCCAGCTCCATAGTTCTTTAAGAATTTCTCTTGATCACATTCATTCTCCATTCCTCCCCCTAACTCCTCCAGATCCACTCGCCATCTCCCTATCTCCTCCCACAGATTACTGCTCATATACTCATGGGTGTTGGGGCATCACCAACTTGTCAGGGGGCACACTCTTAAGACATTATCAACTCTCAATAGTGCTCCAGTTAGGGGTGGAGAGTCCTGAGCCCCCAGACTTTGTGCTGGAATGTTGACTGGCTTTATCTTGTGTAGGTCTTGTGCAGGCAGCCTCAGCTGCTGTGAATTCATGGGGGCCAGAAGACACTGTTTTGCTCTAATTTTCCCCAACATTGGCTCTGACTATCTTCTACCCATCTTCCAAGATGGTCTCTGAGCCTCATGGAAGGAAATGGTGATAAAGATGTCCCATTCCCATGTCCCATGGCTGAGCATGCCACTGAAACTTATTCTCTACACTTTGACCAGTTGTGGGCTTCTACATTAACCACTGTCCATTGCACAAGGAAACTTCTCTGATGAAGTCTGAGAGATGCACTAATCTATGGATGTAGAGGTACAAATTTAGAGGGCAGATTGATACTATGTCTATTTAGCAGAGTAATAGTAGTAGGTTCACCACTGGGGCTCAGGAGCTCTCCAACCATTTGTTCTTGACCAGATTTACAATACTGGGCATTGGATTCCTCCTGTGGTACAGGCCTTAAATCCAAAGAGTGGTTGGTTGCCCCATAATATTCCTTCCACTATTGTACCCATGGGCATATTGTGCCACATCAGCCATTATTACAGTTCAAAGTGTTCATTTTTTCCCTCAGCAGCCTACATAGCACCTTCCAGTACTATGAAAGAGAGCCAGCAGGAAGGAAGCTGCTTGGTTAGTACCAATTTAATGTTTCCATGTACTGTGATCAAAGCAATAGGGTCATACAACCAAGTTCTGGTGGGCAACCAAGAGCAATGGTAATAATGTATATTATTTTGGAGCTCTTCAGGATATTTCTTACCAACAATGGGAGGAGAGATATTCCATACCTGGCACTGGGATTTTTTTATTTGGCAGCCTATGGATTAAGAGGAAATGATCCCCTATATAGTGTAATTCCAATTAAAGTCTTTTATATGAATATATGTATGCATATAGCTTATGAAACAGTAGATTTCCATATCACTTTTTTCAAATAGACATATTGTTAGATATCCCTTCCCCCATCTGCTCTGCCCTAGTCAGGTGACCTTTTATTACTCAGTTACCCACCCCCAGCTCCTGACTGCACTCCCAGGAGCTTCTGTGATATCTTTCTGGTGTTTAATGTTAATCTTTGTTTAGCTATAGTGTTGGTTCTTTGGTGATCCACTTTCTAAAGGTCCTTTTCTCTAATTTTGAACATGTTTTCATCTATTATTTTAAAGGACATTCCCTACGTCTTCTCTCCTGTGCTACTGTTAATCAAGTTTTGCACTTATGACTTGATTCTTGTTTTAGTCAATTTTTCTGTTACTACAACAGTATTCCCCAAATTTTATTTTGCTTCATAGCTCTGGAGACTGGCAAGTTATAGTGATGGCACATCAGGAGAGGTACAGGCTCCTTCAACTAATGACAGAAAAAAAAAAAGAAGGGGAAATGGCACTGGAGAAAAAAAGTGACACACTCCAAAGTACTTTAGCCCGCTCAAAAGGAGAACATGATCCATTCCTAAGGACTCCACTTCCATGACACAGACCCCTCCAGACAGCTCCTACACCTCCACACTAAGAAACTAACTCAACAGGAGCTTGGGCAATGGCAAACATCATTCAGGTTATATGCCAGTATAATGCTTCTGATTTGTCCTTGTTTTGTGTTATTGTTTTATATGAGGGAGAGGTTATATATCAGCTATGTGTTATGGGAAATTAATTTTATCTTATTGCAATTCCATTTCAGTTTCTGAGTAGAGTTTTTGAGTTATAAATATACAAAAAATTACACTACATGTATTTAAGGCATGTAATTGAATAAACTTTAGCAGGTGAAAACATTATTACCATCTAAATTGAGAACGTATTCACCCCTCCCATCCCTGCCTCCAAGCAACAGTTACTGTGCTTTCAACTACTGATATACAGGCTATTAATCTGAAATCTCTAATATTTGAATAGATTGAATCAAATAGTGTACATTTTCTTTATTCTCTCAGGGTAATTATTTTGGAAATTTCCATGACACTGAATGGACCAATAGCCCCTGTGTTTAGTTGCTGGGTAGTATTCCACTGCAGGTATATACAGTTTGCTTATTCATTCACCTCTTGATTGGTGTTGGATTTTTTTTCACTTTTTGACTCTTACCTATGTAGCAATTATGAACATCCACATACAAGTTTTGTCTAAGCCTATGCTAGCCTTTTTCCTGTAGATGAGTGTTTTTCCTGCATGTATGTAAGTGCACCTATGTGTGCCGTGCCCACAGCAATCAGAAGAAGGCATTGGATCCCCTGGAACTATAGTTGTAGACAGTTGTTAGCTGCCATGTGGGTGCTGGAAATTAAACTTCGGTCCTTTGCAAGGGCAGCCAGTGCTCTTAACCACTAAACTATCTCTCCAGTCCTAGTGTGCATATTTTGACAAGCCAGTCATTATTATAACTCACAGAGTTAACAACTGGTTAAAGTTGCTGATTAGTTTTCTCCCTAAGTAGTGTGCATAGCACCTAGAAGCACTGTGAAAGCTTGCCAGTAGGGATGAAATTTCTCTCTCTGCAGCAGCTTGATTTCTCCATGTCCTATAACTTAAGAATGTGGTGTCTTTAACAATAAGGTCTTACCATTAAGTTCTGGAGACCAACCAAGAGCAATGGCAGTAGCCTGTAAGATTCGGTGTGTCTCTGGAACGCCAGTCACCAATAATTCCAAAAGAAATAACCCAAACCTAGCACTGGGCTTTTTATATGGCAACCTATATTATCTTGAAAAGGATAAGGTAACTCTATTGCAGCTCTTTATGTATGTATATATTTTAGGAAGCATCTTCAATAGTAGGATTCCTTATAGCTTTTTCAAATGTCTTTAGTGTTAGTTATCCCTCTTGTACTCTGCCTGCCCATAAGCCCACCCATTATCTTTTACTGCTCTATTCCCCTGTCCATCTTCTTTCCACCTGAACTCTATTCTCCCTCACTTGACATCCATCCATATTGCCCCTTACTGCTTTCCTGACTTCTACTGGTATTCCATTTTAAGTGCGCATATCTAAAGATTCAAATCTATCATCCACGTATGAGCGAGATCATGCAGTATTTGTCTTTCTGGAACTGGGTTACCCCACTCAGAATAATTATTTCCAGCTCTGTCCATTTGCCTGCATATTTCATAATTTCATTTTATTTTATAACTGTTTCTATTTCCTGAATATTGTGAGTAGAGCAGCAAGGAACATGGATGAGCAGGTATCTCTGTTGTAGGATATAGAGTCCTTTGGATATATTCCCAAAGGCATACTTAGGTCATATGGTAGATTTATTTCTGTCTTTTTGAGGAACCTTCACAATGATTTCTATAGTGATTGCACAAATTTGCACTTCCACCAGCAGTGAACATGTGTTCCCTTTCCCCCACATTCACACCAGCATTTGGATAAAAAACAAATATCATATTCTGAATGAATTCTGAATGGGGCAAGATAAAAATCTTGAAGAAGTTTTAGTTTGCACCTTTCTGATGACTTAGAATATTGAACAACTAAAAAAATATTTTCCAAATGGGTGTGGTGGTCCATGCCTTTAATCCTGGCACTTGGGAGGCAGAGGCAAGCAGATCTCTATGATATTGAGTCCAGCCTGCGCTACATTGTGAGTTCCAAGAGGACTGGGGCTACAGGAGACCTTGTCTAAAAAAATATTTCTCAGCCATTTTTATTTCTTCTTTTGAAAACTGTGCTCAGTTTCATGCTCCAAGTTCTATTTTTTATTGCTATTAAAATCTCATGTATGTGTGTGTTTTCTTATGCTGTCAGTGACATAATTAAATTGTTTGAATATACAGGAGTTAATTTAATCTTTCTTCTGTGTGTGCATGAGTGTGTACCTTTAATTGTGGGGCCATCATTAAGAGTATTTCTTTTTTTAATTTTTATTTATTATTTTTATTTTATGTGTATGCATGTATTGCCTTCATATGGTAAGTGCATCTGTGTCATGCAATGCCTGCAGAGGTCAAAAGAGGCTGTCAGTTCCCCTGGGACTGAAGTTACATACAGTTGTTATCTGCCATGTGGGTGCTGGGATTTGAACCTGAGTCTTCTGCAAGAACAACCAGTGTTCTTAATCACTGAGCCATCTCTCCAGCCCTCATTAATAGTATTTCTAAGGCTCTTGTGATAAATGGAGGAAATTTTGCAGTATGCAGGAGTAGACATAGAAGTTTTGGATAATGAGTTACCCCAAGAATATGTCATATCAATTTAGAGAATCTGTGCCATTCATCCCCCAAATCAGCATAAGAATTTTATACCAAATAAAATTCTTTGTTTTGACCTAACAACCTTGCACATGTTCTACTTTCTATTTGATGTAGTTTTTCTGAATTGGAGTTGTTTTCCTATGGAAGGTGATGTAAATCGTGACACATCACTGGTCTAACACAGGTGAGTCCTTAGACCACTTCTCCAGAACACCTAAAAGTCCCCAGAAAGCACCACATAAAAGAAATTTACTCAACAAATTTTCCCACTGTGAGATATGAAGATACATTTACTTATTTTCTTATAAAAATTAAATATCTTGAAATATATGTAACCAAGGAAGTGAAAGACTTGTACAATAAAAACTTTAAGACGCTGGAGAAAGAAGTTGATGAAGACATCAGAAGATAGAATTGGCATGCTCATGGATTACTAAGACTTACATTAAAATGATCATTCTCCCAAAAGCAATCTAAAAATTTAATGTGATACACATAAAATTACAAAGCAATTCTTCATTTAAATTGAAAACACTAATTCATTTTACTTCTTCTTGTTTTCTTTTTAAAATAATTTTTATTCAGCTTTTTAAATTTCATACGTTTTCCACTCAAATTCAGAACCCTTCCCCCATCTATGTCTCCTCCTATCCCCCCACTGAACCCTATCTACTCTCCCATACATGCTGAGTCCTATTCATTCAAGTGTTTGTACCCAAATGTCCTTCAGTGTAAATGCGTCCTCTGGAGTCTAGTCAGCCCATCCAGTGTTCTTATGTAAGTCATACTCTCCCTTACCCAGCAGCAATCAGTCTCAAATAGTTTTCAATCTAGTGCTGGCCTGCCACCTATTTCTCACTCCCCTTTGGGCCCTTGTTTAATTGACCTAACATGGGTCCCATGCTCAACACCACTGCTGCCACAGACTCACCTGAGCAGCCTCCAATTGGCCTCCACCTCCCTGTGATCATGAATCAGCCCCGGCTCTTACAATCTTTCTGCCTCCTCTTCTGTAATGGTCCCTGAGCTGTGGGTGGATGAGTTTCCTGCACTCTACAGTCTTTTGTTCTCCAAAACTTAGAGAGTTATGGCCTTCTGTGTGAATCACATTCTGATGTACATGGAAGCCTCACTGGTGAGAGTTGAGGGGTGTGTTAGCCCTCTCTCTACCCCTTATTCTGCTATGTTCCATGAGCCATGGTTGTAGAGATTTGACTGCAGATGTGTCACCTAATACTGGCCATCTCCCAGGTGTATGTTCTCTGTGCCTGACCAGATGTGCAACTGTGCAGTAGCCTCCATCTGTTGCAAAAGGAAGCTTCTTTGATGAGTGCCGTAGGGCATGCTTGTTACTCTAAGGGAAGTCTCTTCAATCTGGCACTGCATTCCTTGCCAAGCAACTCCAACATATGCATTAATGTCCAGATACTCTATGTGTGGGGATATAGGGGAAGGGATGGATGGGGAAGGGGTCTAGATTTGAGTGGGAAATGTATGAAATTTAAAAAAGGTCAATAAAAAATTTTAAAAATAAAATAAACAGGATGCAGATTTTTTCCAGATATATGCTCCAGAAAAAA
>NW_008338998.1:1592126-1592429 GCF_000622305.1 Nannospalax galili | reverse complement strand
TACTTTTTTTCATACAGAAGAATTCATTTCAAAGCAATTGACATTGAGACGTTTTCACATGCATTTCTAGTCTCTATATGCATGACTATCACTGGTCACAGTCGCCCACCTTCTGAGCTCCTCGACATCTGATCATGATTACAAACTGGTCAAATAGACAGCCTTCCTCTCCCACTAGAGGCTCCATACTCTGCCATCCCTGTCACTGTCCACTGTGCTGTCAGCACCCCCATCCATTCCCCCCGTCTGCCCTTCTGGTAAATCTAGTCAGCCAGAGGTCCCTGTTCCAGGGTCAGCTGTTAT
>NW_008338998.1:1590303-1591097 GCF_000622305.1 Nannospalax galili | reverse complement strand
GGTCTATGGGTTTATTTTTGTGCCAGTACCATATTGTTTTTATGACTATAGCTCTGTAGTACAGCTTAAAATCTGATGTAGTAATCCCCCCAGCATTGCTCTTAGTTCTCAGGGTTGTTTTGGCTATCCAGGGTCTCTTGTGCTTCCATATGAGTCTTAGGATAGTTTTTTCCAATTCTGTATAAAATGTCATGGGGATTTTGATTGGCATTGCATTGAATCTATATATGACTCTTGGTAGGATGGTCATTTTCACAAATTAATTCTTCCAATTCTTGAGCATGGGAGGTCCTTCCATCTTCTGATGTCTTCCTCAGTTTCTTTCTTTAAAGAGTTAAAATTTTCCTTGTAGAGCTCTTTAATGTCTTTGGTCAGGTTTATTCCAAGATACTTTTTTTTTGTGGCTATTGTGAATGGGAGGGTTTCCCTGTGCTCTTTGTCTAACTTCTTGTCATTGGTATATAGAAAAGATATAGACTTTTGTAGGTTAATTTTGTAACCTGCCACTTTACTGAATGTGTTAATAATTTCCAGGAGTTTGCACGTGGAATTTTTGACGTCCCTTAGATATATTATAATATCATCTGCAAAAAGGGATAATTTGAGCTCTTCTTTTCCCATTATTACTCCTTTAATTTCCTGCTCTTGTCTTATTGCTCTTGCAAGAGTTTCAAGTACTATGTTAAAGAGAAGTGGGGATAGTGGGCAGCCTTGTCTGGTTCCTGATTTCAATGGGAATGCTTCCAGTTTTTTTCCATTTAGAATGATGTTGGCTGTGGGTTTGTTATATATGG
>NW_008338998.1:1534862-1586824 GCF_000622305.1 Nannospalax galili | reverse complement strand
AGCTGCGCTATAGACTTACCCCAAGAGGCCTGAGGATAGTAGTGCAGGCTAGGAGAGTTAGCCGGTGGTGCAGGCCCAGGGAAGCAGAGAGAGGTGAGGGCGGGGCCAGGACCAGAAGTGGTGCTCCTGGAGCCCAAGAAAGGGACTGAGTTGCTCTGGGTGAGAAGGGTCAGGAAGCAGTATTGGTTCCCCAGGTGTCTGGGGCCCCGAGACTAGGAGTGGCGCAGGGCCCAAACTAGGAGTATAGAACAGCGAGGCGGGGGATGGAAGGGTGAATGAGTTTCTCTGGGTGAGAAGGGTCAGGAAGCAGTATTGGTTCCCTAGGTGTCTGGGGCCCCGAGACTAGGAGTGGCGCAGGGCTCAAACTAGGAGTATAGAACGGCGAGCGGGAGGGATGGAAGGGTGAATGTGGCTTAGGGAGTCCTGGTGAGGAGAGCTGCGCTATAGACTTACCCCAAGAGGACTGAGGATAGTAGTCTCTTGTAACAGTTTTTAAGTGCAGTTCCTGTAGTATTCTTTTCTCTGTGGCTAATGTACTTGAAATTGAACCTAAGAATTATTTGCCCTGCCAAAGGTCACAAAGATATTTTTCTTATGTTTTGTCTAGAAGTTTTATCGTTTCAGGTATTACATTTAGACTTGCAATGCATAATGAGTTAGAATTTGTGCATGGTATGAGATAAAAAGGTAATTCAGTTTCTACACATGCATATCCATTTGTTTGTCTCCATTTCTTACATGAAAAACTACCCTTTCCTCACCTTCATGTGCCTCTGTAGGAGGCTAGGCATGAGACCAACAGCGCAGGGCACCCTGCTTCCTGTTGATGAGTAGGAAGGCGCTGACTGGAAATCTGCCTCCGCAGCTAGAAACCAACAACACATCCACAGCTCCAATAGAAAGATGCCAACTGGACATAAGGGACCAATGGGAGGAGGGAAGGGGGTATAAAAGAGACGCCTGTGCTCACAATAAATGAGCTTGCTTGCACATTGCCTAGTGAGTGTCCCGGAGTCTGTGTCGTTGACTTTGCACCTACTTATCCCCTGCCCCCGCCGGGAGGAGGTCAAAGGGACCCTGGCTGCAATTGCTTGCACATTGCCTAGTGAGTGTCCCGGAGTCTGTGTCGTTGACTTTGCGCCTACTTATCCCCTGCCCCGCCGGGAGGAGGTCAAAGGGACCCTGGCTGCAGCATCTGGCTCCCAACATAGTAGATGGACCCCGTGTTGATCTTGGTGATCTACACACTTTTCGTTTTTCTCTTCTGGATAGTCATTTTTACAATCTTCAGCTCAGACTGCCCCTGCCCCTGACCTTTCCCGCTCCTCTCAATTGACACACTTCTCGGTGTCCCCTTCGGCTGTTTTCTCGGTAAGTAGGCCCCTTTCTGTTATTTGTTCTTTGCCTTCGGTCTGGTGAGTGACGGAGGCCCATCTGCTCTTCTCATTTGTCCATGTTTGTCTGTCCATAGGGCACATATCCTGAAAATTGGTTTGCCTGGAGTCTCCACATAAGGACTGACCATCCAGGAGATGGAACCATGGACACCCTCCCGACAGGGTGTTCCATGACCGGAGACACCGTGTGGGCATATGGCCGTAGCCTAACGAACCTCCGAAGTCCCCCACCAAGCACACTGATACCCAATTCCTAAACACCACCTTTCGCTCTTCTTTCTCCCTTACTTTTGCTTTTAGTTTCGATATTTGCCTCTTTTCTCTCAAAGCCTGTGACATAATCACCAGTTAAATGCCCCAGGGCAGTGGCCCTCTCTTAAATTTTCAGGCAAGCTCCCCATTGCTCAAAACTGTGAAATCCCCTTCCGCCTTCTCAGTAAGGCTGGTCAGAACCTTTCCTTTTTCGGTGCGGCTTCCTTTCTCTTACTTTCAAATGTATTTTGTCTGTCTGTGCCGCCCCTCCCATTCCCTTCCACGACATGGGCAATTTCCAGTCCCACTGCAAAGAGCCCCAAATTTCAGTCCTCAAATCCCTGCTTACATCCTGTGGATTAAACACAGTCACCTAGAGGACTTTTAGACCAAGGCTTGCGTCCTTGCTCCATGGATCGCCCCTGAAAACATGTGGGATCCTGACATGTGGATGGGGGTCCTCTTCCTAGGAAGGAAGCGGGAGGTTCAAGAAGGCAAAACATACCTGCCCCTTTTGTCCCTATTTTGTTGGACATCCTCAGTTCCATTAAAGCAGGCTCTACTGAGGAGATCCTTAAATCTTTTAATGACCACTGCCAAGACCAGAAAATGGTCGCCCTTTCTATTCAGTCACCACCCACCATACGGGAATATGTTGATTGGATGTGAGGAATGATTCCTGCCCTCCCCTGCCAAACTCCCTCCTTGTATGGATGTTTCCTCTCTCCACCAAGCGCCTTTGACCCCCCACCACCACTTTATCCCTGGGGGGCATTACAAACCCCTGCGGCCCCTGCGGGACCTCCTCCTTCCCCCCACCTGTGCTGCTAAGCCTCCTGACTACTCCCCCGACCATCCTAGCCCTCAACACTCAGGATTTAATAAACCAACACCTTTACAGTGCCATCATTCTACAGCAGCAAATTGACTTGCTGGCGGAAGAGATAGATACAGTTAGAGAAATGTGTCCCCAGATCTTCCACTGTGCAAGTCTATCTAGAGGTCTAGTCAGCCTATCTAGAGTCTCTTGTTTTAGGAAGATCAGTTCTTCCTCATCCAGCAGTACTCAGCTGCCAATATTTTCTCAGCTAAGATTGGGGTTTTCTATTCATTTTCCCAGTTCTATGTTTATAATATAACAGCTTCTAGATCCATCCATTCACCTGCAAATTTCACGATCTCATCTTTCTTTACCATTGAGTAGAACTCCATTGTGTAAATGTACCACTTTTTCCCTATCCACTCATCAGTTGAAGGACACTTAGGTTTCTTCTATCTTTTAGCTATTGTGAAAAGAGCAGTAACAAATGATGTTTTCTATATTGGCTGGGTACCTTGAAATATCCGTATACTCACTAATTAGTTCTAGTCATTTAAAAAATAGATTACATCATATCATACATAAACAATACTTTTGTTTTTAGACAAAGAGAATTCAATTCATTCTTTCCAATCTGGATACCTTTTAGTTCTGTTTCTTCTACTGTTGCATCAGCAAGAACATCGGGTACAATGCTGAGTGGAAATGGTGATACATTCTTGCCAGATTCCTGACCTCAGACAAACACTCCATCTTCACTGCTATGGTGGTTCAGATTTCATGGGCACTCTTTAATTAGATTGGATCCTAGAGCACTGGCCCCACCCAGCATAGAGTGCTTTATACTCACAGATTTTCCCTTGATCCTGAGAGCATGTCTTTAGCTGGTTTCCAGAAGCCTTGCAAATGAACAGTCTGGGCTAGAAATACAGAAGCCAGACTTCCTTCCTTTCTGACCCCTTGGCTCTCAAGGGCTTTACTCTGTGTCCTGTCTTCCTTTCTCTCCATGGTGCTAAATGCTGCCAGGGAATTCATAAGCAAGCTCAGGTGTGACTAATCATCCTCTGTCCTCAACTCTCATTTATCACAGCCAAAAAATCAGAATTTCAAATTATTTTCAGAAAGCTTCCCTTTTGAATATGTATTGACATTTCAACAACTCTCTTAATTAAGTAGTTTATTGGAATGAGCAAGATCTTTGTTTACTCTAGTCCAACAGAAGTGTGAGGAGTCAGAACAACACCATTTCTGCTCAGTTGATATCAGGAAGACTTTGCAAGAAATCTCTGTTCTGCTGTAGGTTGGGTACGTCTTCCTCCAGTAGAAAGTGAGTGCATGTGTGGGTTGGACATGCTATAGGCACAAGTGAAAAAACTACCTTTGCTGACTTTCAGAATTCAGACACTTCTGATTCAAGACAGAAGTCACATAATACTGTGGGAAGAAGGTAATGTGAGAAAGAGGAGCAGACATCAAATCAGCCTCATTGAGTCCTGGAGTTTGGTCTTGAGACAAGGGTGGGAGTGTATGGAGAGTCAGGTCTGTATATAGCCTGGCACTGCAATGTGATGCACAAGGGTACAGGGGAGCTCTTTTCTTCCTCCAGGTTGTCATGTGCCATGGTCATTCATTCTTTCCCAGCACAAGAAGGGGCACAGAAGACAACTGAGATCCGTGGTTGCTTTGCTCTATAATGTAAGATGATGTGAAGCCTCAGGGTTCTCACTTTTATACTCTGATGAGTTTATGGGTCAAAAGGGAATTATTGAAAGAGAAGTTATGTCTAAAAGCTCCTTTGTGCACAGTACTAGCTAACCCAAACATCTTGGAAAGTTACTCCATTGAGCCCCCAGGTGACTCTGGTGACAGTGGTAGGGCATGAGCAGGCAGAAAGCAGCTTGCAGTTGGTCATCTCCTTCAGTGCTGGTTTGAGTCTGTCCCTGTTTTATAATATGAGAAGAGTCAGCAAGATACTGCTCTAGAAGTCTGACCCCCAGTGTTTTGGGCGAAACGTGGGGCAAATCTTCCACATCCTGGTCCTGAACTAAATGAAGACTGATATACCCAGGTGATGTAGCAGTCCTTGTCTCTATGGGAGAGATTAGCACTGGGAAAATAGAAAATGAGCATCCTTTCTGTGTCCCAGCTTCAGAAGAGAGGCATGTCTTTATGAAGGGTGCTGAACCAAAGACACTCATTTCTTCCCTGGTAATTGCCACCAGTATAAGAAAAGTGTGAATAGAGGATGTCTTCTTGAAAGGTTTCTGGACTGCCGTCTGTTTGACCATTTCTTCCTTTCCAAACCACAAATCAGATCTCAGATAAAGGTTTGAGTAACTGCTTCTGAGGGACGCCTGCTTTAACCTTGCCTTCTACTGTGGCCCTGTCTCAGTCTTAGATGTAGTTCTTGATTCAGTTGCCAAAAAAGTTCAAATAGCAGTTTTGAAAATAATCTTTTGTGGTTCTTTTGCAAACCAGGTGATGTTCTGGGGCATCATAGGCATTTGTATTTGCTTTCTGAAATCCTTGGTGCAATTATAGGATGGAAGCATTATTAGCTCCACTTGACAAATAAGCCTGCAGCCGCTTTGCCAGAGGTGCAGAGTGAGTTGCACAGCTTAGGAAAGTGTGGATTGGATTAGATGTTGCTCATGAGTAAAAAATGATTGATGTCCTAATTACTTATTTGTTTCCTATGTAATTAGAAAGTGGGATATTTGGGGAGCACAGGTTAGAGTATCCTAAGGCGGTCTATAGGGCATAGGGAGGACTTGCTGTTATGGATTTCCTTCTGTGTTGTTGTGCTATAGAGGTGATTGTATTATCTCATGTTTACTATCTAAATGGCTGCTACTGACAATTAGTATCTTCAGAATAAAGCTATCTCAAGCTTTAGGACATTGCTCAGATCACAACTGACACCTCCTTCAGGGTCACATCATGTAGCAGTGATTTAAAAAGTAATCAGGAGCCAGACATGGTGGTGCATGCCTTTAACCCCAGCACTTGGGAGGCAGAAGCAGACAAATCTCTATGAAATTAAGGCCAGCCTGGTCTACACAACAAGTTCCAGGCCAGCTTGGACTAGAAGGAGACCCTGTCTTAAAAAAAAAAAAAAAAACAGAAAAGAATTTTTAAAAAGCAATCAGGAGTCAAGTGTACATGCATGTCTTGGGATGAATCAGTGAATCGGGGCAGTATACAGAGCTTCTGCACACATTTGGCCTGTGTTACAGCTGAGAAACCTCAATCTTAGGAAACAAAGGGGATGTCATCAACAGGCCCTCATGCATAACAGATAAGTGTTCTTCATGGCACCTTATTATCTTGTCCAGGAAACAAATATGCCCTCTTTCCCAGAGGGTGGTGTTTATAGCTATCTTGCAGGTTTGCTTTTTAATGAAAAACAAAACAATGGCAAAAGGCATCTTGGGAGACTGGAGAGATGGCTCAGCACTTAAGAGCACTGGACTGTTATTGTAGCAGACTAAGGTTCAGTTCCTAGCACCCACATGGTGATTAATAACTATTTGTAACTCCAGTTCCAAGGGATCCAGTACCTTCTTCTGGCCTATGTAAGCGTAGCATGCATGTGGTACACTTACATACATGCAGGCAGAACACTTATACATATACAATAAAAACAGAATTTAAAAATCATGAAAAGTTTGTCCACAAGCTGGCAATTTGGTCCAGTAGGAAAAAGTGGACAGAGAGAACCAACTCCTCCAAGTTGTCTTTTGATCTCCACACAGACACTGTGGCATGTATACACACACACACACACACACACACACACACACACACAGTCATAATAAATAAGTGAATAAAAATTAAGAGGAAAAAGACTGCCAGGAGAAAGGCTGCCTGCTCGAGAACATTTGGAAACACTGTGCTGCAATGCCTCCAATGGGTGTAACAAGGAGCTGATAAAGAAAGCTCTAGTCCCCCACTTGGACCTACTGAATAGGGCTTCCTAGGGACAGGCTCAAAACCTTCTGGTGCTTCTCTGAGAAGTTTTGAATGCACCACAACATTCTTTATGCCTGAGTGCTTGAGTTACCAGCAGCCATGGAGGCTGGCCAGGGCTTTCAGTCCAATGGTCTGGACCCTTGTTATGCACACTGGAGCTAGCACATCACCACAACATAGCCTTGAGATAATATCATGTCAGTGATCTCATTGACATGCAATCTCTCTCTTTAATCTTATACAACTATAACAATGACAATGCAGATGACAGTTTTGACATTCATAGAAATTATGCAGTTTTAATTAGCACATTCATTACTTGATCTAAAAAACCAGATGTCCAAATATCATAAGAGGTTACTAGAACAAATCTTCAGTTTAAATCCTTAAGTATTCTAGTTTTTTTAAATTAAAAGTGATTTAAATAAATAGCATTAAAAGATAGTTTAATTTAGCTCCCCACATATTTTTTAATTTAAGAATATACATTTCATAAAAGGATGGTAATGAGATTATGTAAATTCTATCCATAGCAGTTTCCTTTCCTAGCATGGAACATTTATAATAGAAACTCAGTAGCCAGGCGTGGTGGTGCATGTCTTTAAACCCAGCACATGGGAGGCACAGGTAGGCAGATCTCTGTGAGTTCAAGTCCAGCCTTGTCTACATAGTGAGTTTCATGCCAGCTGAGGCTACATGGAGACCATGTAACACTAGCAAAATGCAGGATGAGGAATGCAGCTCAGTGGTAGAGCGCTTACCTAGGCTGGGTATGGTTCTGCATTCAATATCGAGTATGCAAACAACAAAACCAGAAAGAGCAAAAGGAAAAAGTCATTAAATACAAATTACTGGAAAACAAAATTTGAATGAAGTTTCATTTAAAAAATGGCTTTAACAAAACCAGCATCCTGACTCTACTTTGTTTCATAATTTCATAGATTTCAGAGTTCATTTACAACTAGGTAAAATTACTATATCCTTCCAGAGAAAATCTGAATTTTTCACATTCTAACAAAGTTAAAATATTATCTATACTCCCTCTACATCAAATCAAAATGATTTGCCAGGAGAACTCAAATGCCAACAGATGGGCTCTTACTCATAAGGAAATCCAACCTGGGCTACATCAGAACAAGTTCATCAACTACTTCCTCACAGTTCCCATCTACTCAACACTAGAAAAAAGAATAATTGCCAATGAAGGAATAATGGTGAAAATGAGCTTCGACTCAAATTCACACAAGAGCAATCTCAGTCTTCTGGTGGAAAGCAAGCCAGTTGTGCTATTGATGATAGAGTGTATTATCTCCAAGTCCTAAGTGTCTGTGCAACTTGCAACCTTCCCTTCTGATAGGGCTCAGATCTAGGTGACCTCAGACCCAGGAACCATGAGGCTGACACAGAAAGCAAGTGCCAAAAGGAGGAGAGAGACTGAGAGGAAGAGGACAAGAGAGGAAAGAGGCATGAGAGGAGAGGTGTGCCAAATCGCCATGAGGGGCCAATGTCCAGGAAGGCATCCCTCCAGGGAGTGGGTCCCAAAAATGAGAGTGTCCCAAAGTCTCTAGGGCAGTGTCCTGTGGCTAGGGAGGGGAAAATGTGGGATCTCCTGATGGACAAATTTGCCCTGTCTAAACAAAAATATCAGCTACTGGCCACAGCTCTAAGGGCTCCTCCAAGAAGACAGTCTCTGGCTCCACTGTGACAGAGCATCAGCCACCAGGACCCTGCTTCAGCTGTGGACAGGCTGGACACTGGGCCAAACAATGCCCCAACCCATGACCACCACCAGGACCCTTCCCTCAATGTGGACAGAGAGATCATTGGAGGATCCATTGTCTTTTTCCACCACGTCAAGGTAAGCCAGTCTCCTCCGCAACCCCATCCACTTTGCAGGAGTCTGTCACTGATCTTCTGGGCCTGGTGGCTGAAGACTTGATGGGGCCCTGGTTCCTCAGCCCCCACCTCATCTATAACCATCAAGATGGAGGAGCCCAGGGTATGGCTATAGTAGCTGGTAAGCCTATTTCCTTTATTATAGACATGGGGGCATCATGGTCTCTTCTCCCCTCCTACTCTGGTAGGGTTTTTTCCCCCCACAGATCTCCATGGTGGGAGTAGATGGAAGACCCCATTTCCCTAAAACAACAGGACCCTTATCTTGTATATTTTGGAAAACTCCCTTAACTCACACCTTTTTAGTCATGCCCTCATGCCCATCTCTCTTACTTGGTAGGGATCTTATGCAGAAACTCTCTTTCTGTCTCTCTTTTCTTCCCTCTCTGGTCTTCATTCTCTCCCCTATAGCTCCTCCCACTCAGGACGAAACCTGGCCACTCCCAGTATCTGAGGTTGATCCTCAAGTTTGGGACACCTCCACTCTGGGCCTGGCCTCTCATCACACCCCCACCCACATCACCCTCAAAGATTCCTCTATGTATCCTTATAGGAACTCTCCCCAGGGTTGATTGGCAAATAGATTTTTACCCATATGCTAGCCTACAAAAAGTTCAGATACCTACTAGTCTTGATAGACACCTTCTCAATATGGATAGAGGCTTTTTCCACTATGAGGAAAATGGCAGATATAGTGGCTAACTCAGACAGTGTCTCATTCCCTGGGAATAACCTGGAAACTATACATTCCCTACCACCCCCAGTCATCAGGCAAGGTGGAACGAGCTAATTCACTTCTCAAGGATCACCTTACTAAACTCTCCTTGGAGTTACGTCAGTCATGGGTCACTCTCCTTCCCCTTGCTATATTTAGGTTATGAGCCATCCCATGAGCTCCATCCTTTTTAAGTCCTTTGAGCTTATGTATGATGGACCTTTCCTCCTGAGCAATCTGCCACTCCAACAATCCTCTCCCCTCCATGACTATATACCAGCTTTAACCAACTTTTGCTTACTTTTCCCCCAGCCAGATATAAAAAACTGACAAACATGATGGGTGGGAAATGCTCTAACACCAATAGATACCAGGAAATGACAGCCTGAGAGGAGCCCTTCCAGATCCAGCCTCATCAAACCCCCTTCCCCTTTTGTTGTCAATCTTACCCAGCAGGAAGTAGCCAGATGAGATCCTATAACACAAAAGGCTGGAATGATAGGGCTCAGATTCTAGGTGACCCCAGACACAGGAACCATGAGGCTCCTATGAGGAGCTGAGTCAACCAACTCCCAGCCCCCAGGAAGTTAATGACCAATGTATTGTGATCACCAGAGCATGCCCCACAGGCTGACAAACAGGTTTCACAAGCCCTTAGCTGCAATTAATTCCTGGAACCTTTTAAGTGTAGAAAACACGTTTCACAGTAGATGTTTTCCCCATTATGCTTTACCAGGTACAGACCCTACGCCCTCCATGATCAAGCAGCCCCCCAAACAGTCCCAAACAGCAGAAAAGTATTCATTTTCCTCATTCTTTCCCTTTATAAGCTACTCCTCTGCAGCCATTAGGCAGCTGGTTCTTCCTCACGCCTGAGTTGAGGACCAGCCCTGCCAAACCAAATTAAACTCTCACTTTGCCAGAGTCCTCTTTGTTTCTCTTTCGCAGTGATCCTGACCCCTGCCACCTTTTTATCTAACACTTTCTACTTGCCTGTAGATTGTAGTACTTCAAGTAATAATGTCTTCTCTGTTCCATCTAGAATTAACAAATGAAAATTTAAGTTTCTTTGACTATATTTTATAGAAGAATATCCAATTAAAAAGAAACTCAGATTTTATTCATTTAATGTTTTTAATCTTATATAGTGAAAATGATCACCCACTTTTACAAGTGTGATTTTTTTATATGTGCTGATTAGTAAGCACCATTAGATATAATTTCCCTAGAGTTTCTGCCTCCTGGGCTGGGCCTTCCCAAAGCAAACCCATTTGATGGTATTTATCCAGAGTCTACATTGGCATGAACAGGAACTAGGCCCTCATAGCTCATTCAAAGCCAACATCTTATGAAATACAGGCTCTCATCTAGATTTCTAGTTCAATCGAAGTGGCTTGGAAGTTACCATTTGCTTTCTTTGAACAACAACAACAAAAATACTGAAAATTGAAAACCAATGACATTTCTTGGACATACCAGAAAACTAGGGTCACAGATCAAAGCACAACTCTGAAATCTGGAACTAAAGAGTTACAAGTACAACATGATCACACTGAAGCAGAGGCTATTACAGTCATAGACTAGTATGGTACTTAAGTGAAAATTCAGTTAAGTGATAAAGTTGAATGTGGAAGAATGTGGGGTTTAAGCTTTAGGGGCATAATCACAGGAAAGTTACCAAGTTTTCATGGTCATGATCTGGGGGGGGCCCTGATAGCTCCGGCAGAGGATGATTAGATGATTAGTCGTTAGCGTATAGGTCTGCGTCCTTTTCTGCATTGACCACAATCAATAGGATGTTTCCCTCTCTTACACATACCTCACTACTACGACATAATGATTCTCATGCAGCAACAGCAGATTACAGTGTAAGAGACAGACTTCTCCTGAGCAAATGTTCTTAGGAAATGCAAAATCAAGAGCATATGAAGACTCTTGAGGAGGCCAATAGACACCTAGAACATTAAACACATTAAACCTAAAAAGCTTAACAAATATGCATGCCAAAAATCTATGTAGCCTATTACCTGAGTTTTCTAGGGTTTGATACATGTTGGGTTTTAAAAACAAAATGTCACAAAGAAACAGATAAAGATAAGGAAAAAAATGTAGTCATGAAAGACAAAGCAATTGGACCCAAAAGTTTAAATGATCCGCCAAAGGTTTAAAATAACCACAATTAGTATGCTAAAGATTCTAATGGGAAAATAGACACTGAAAGACCAGATAAGGCATATGAACGGAGACGGGAACTCTAAGAATGAATCAAAAGGAGACGTAAGAAACAGATGACAGGGGGCTAGGAACAAGTGGCACCTCTCACCACTGAATAAACATTTTTCAGTAGTTTTGTTTTACTTTTTATGTTGTTTCATTAGGTTTTATGTTATTCAATTTCTGTGCTTATTCTTCAGGGTCTTATATTTCTCCTACATGCAAGCCATAAACTTCCCCTCTCATTCCCTCCTATTTTCTCTTCTTATTTGTCATATTCCCCATTTCCTTTCCTTTCTACTTGTTAACTAAGAATCTTTAAACTCCATGTACCCTAACAATATCCATCTCCCAATTTCTGCTTACATCTCTCTATCTTTATTCTGTCTTACTCTGCTTGTTTTCCTTCAGTTTCTTCACAGTCACTATTATCTTAGGACAACCATACTTTCATGTTCTGTTATTCTAAAAAAATATTGGATTTAAAGAGATGACTGTTTAAAACTGACTGTTGCCTATTTCAACAGCATGCTTAATCTCAGTCCAAAATTATTCTGCAGTTATATTCTCTCAGACTGGTACTGACAATTGTGCCCAGTGCCCTGAGCACGTGGACTAAGAGTGGAAGTACTGAGCTACACACCTAGTCTAAGTGGGAAGGAATGACACTTTTACTACAACCTAGGTCAACTTTAACATCACAAATACATCAACTGAATGAATATGGTGACAGAAAAGTGCAATGAAAAATTTTACCCCAGATGTCCGAGTCCTATACAGAAACACAAGAAACGTGGAAAACCAAGGGAGCCTGACATATTGGAAAATTATCAGTTCCACATAATGAACTCCAATGAGATTGAGTAGACAAGATGCTACATGAAAATTTCTAAAGAATGACAGTAAAAATGTTAAGAAAACCAAAGATAACATAACAAACCTCCTAGATTAAGCCAAAAAGAATGCAAATAAGCAGCAGATGAATGAAATAAAGAAGTCAATACAGGATATGAATAAGGAATTCAACAGACAGAAAAATACCAAAAAAAAAAAAAAAAAAAAAAGAAAATGGGAATGTTAGAGATAAGAAGCTCAGTAAGTCAAATAAAAACTCAGTAGAAATCTTTACCGGTAGAATGGATCATGTGGAAGACATATTGAGCCTTGAAGACAAAGCAGTGGAATTACAAATTGAGGTGACAAGAAATATATGAACAAACCATAAGAGATTTGCAAATTATGAGCATAGTGGAGGGAGATGTTCAAATTAAAGGCACACAAAATATATTCAGTAAAGTAATGAAAGAAAAATCCACAAATCCAGGGAAAAAGATGGTCATGCACATACAGGAAGCAATTAGAATGTCAAACAGACAAGACCAATGAAGAACTCCCCAAGTCGCATTACAGTTAAAATGCTAAGTATATAGGACAAATCAAGAATCTTAAAAACTACAAGAGAGAAATATCAAGTCAAATATAAAGGTAAGCACATGTGAATAATGGCAGCTTCCTCACCAGAAACTCTCTAAGGTGAGGAGGGCATAGAACAGTGTATTCCCAGCTCTGAAAGACTATACCTGCCAAGCCACATTACTATATCTAACACAGTTATCCTTCAAAATTGAAGGAGAAAAAAACTCCATGGCAAACACAAACTAATGAATTCATGACCACTAAGCTAACACTGCAGAAAGGAATCCTATACACTAAATTAAAGCACATCCATAGGGTCATAGGAAAGAATATGCTGCACTAGAAAAATAGTTGAGCAAATGATGGTTAAAAAATATTATAAAGCAACAAAACTACAGGAATTAATAACTCTGAATGTCAGTGGCTTCACTTCGCCACTCAAAAGATGATAGAGAATTGGATTAAAACCGGGACCTATCCATTTGCTGCCTGTGAGAAACATATTTCACTGGCAAAGGCAAACACAGCCTTAGAGTAAAAGGAGGTAAAAAGGCATTCCAAATACATGGAACTAAGAAACAAGAAGATGTCAGTATTCTAATATCTGAGGGAGTAAAAGTCCAACCCAAAATATTAGAAGAGATAAAGGTCAGTTCATATTGATTAAAGAAAATCTATCAAGAAGATGTAACAGTTCTAAACATACATGCACTAAACATCAGTGCACCCAATTTTATAACACAAACACTATTGGATGGAAAAGTACTGACTGATTGCAACACAATCACAACAGTCTCCCTCAGCACCTCACTCTTACCAGTAAAGACATTCAGAACAAAAGCAAGGAAAAAGCAGAGCTAAATGGTACAATAGAGCAATTGAAATTAATAGGTATCTACAAAATAGCCCACTCAAATATTAAAGAACACACATTTTCAGCAACTTATAGATCTTTCTGTAAAACAGAACATATTTTAAGACAGAAAGCAACTCTTAACACATACAAGAAAATTGAAATAATTTCTTGTATTCCATTCAGTCACCTTGGATTAAGACAAAACCCAGTAGGGACTGGAAAGGTGGCTCAGCAGTTAAGAATACTGGCTGTTACCCCAGATGATCCAGGTTTGGTTTCCAGTATCCAAGTGGTGGTTAACAACCATCCATAACTTCAGTTCCACAGAACACAATGCCCTCTTCTGGCCTCTTTGAGCACTGCACAACAGGTGTACATACATAGAGGCAAAATACTCATACACACAATTTTTTTTTAATTTAAAAAGCTAAAACAAGTGGCAAGACAACCTGCAGAATACACAAAATCATATAGCATAAACCAATTATTGAATCATGAAAGTAAGAAATTAGGAAGGAAATTTAAAACTTCTTAGAATTGAACAAAAATGAAACGACACTTCAGAACCCATGGCACAAAATGAAAGCATTTCTAGTGGGAAGTTTATAGCCATGACTGCTTATATTAAAATGTCAGAGCAATCTCAAATAACTTAATGATGCATGTCAGAGCCCTAGACAAACAAGAACAGGAAAAATGAAAAATCAGTAGATTGAAAGAAATATAAGTATCTGTGCAGAAATTAATTAAATATAAATAAAAAAGAAAACAAAGAATGAAACAAAGACTTGCTTGTCTGGAAAGATAAGTAAAATTGACATACTCTTAGCCCAACTAACCAAAAGAAAGGAACGAAGACCCAAATTAATAACAGAGATTGAAAAGGAGATGGTATAACAGATACTAATGGAATTCAAAGGATTCCTAGGAAATATTTTGAAATCAGATACATGAATAAATTAGAAAAATCTAAAAGAGATGGATGAATTTCTAGAAACCAATGCCCTACCAAATTTAAACCAAGAGGATAGAAACAGTTTACATGGATCTATAACAAGAAATGAGATTAAAGCAGTAATAAAGTTTCCTAAATGAAAACATCTAATGACCCAGATGGAATCACTGCTGAATTCTACTAGACATTTAAAGAGATAATACCAATTATTCCCAAACTATTCCATAGAGCACAAAGGGAAGGAATATTAGCAAACTCTTTTTAGGAAGCCAGAATTACTCTGACACCAAAATGGAATAAAGACACATTATGAAAGAAAATTATAGACCAATTTCCTTGATGAACGATGATACAAATTATGACTAAAATACTTACAAATTGAATTAGACAACACATAAAAAGATCATTCACCATAATCAAGTTGGCTTTTTTTCCAGGGATACAAAGATGATTTAATATATGCAAAATATATCACATAGACTCAAGTGTAGAAAGCACATGATAAAATCAATTGCAGAAAAAAGCCTCTGACAAAGTACAAAATCCTGTTGTGATAAAAACTTTGAGGAAATGAAAAAGAGAAAGAATATACTTCAAATTAAGGAAATATATACATGACAAACCCATAAGCAATGCTATACGAAAAGAAGAAAAAGTCCAAGCATTTCTACTAAAATCAGGACAAGACAAAGATGTCCACTTTCTTCACTATCACTTAATGTAGTACTTGAAATTTTAGCTAGAGGAGTATGAAAAGAGAAGGAAATGAAAGACAGAAATAATAAGGAAAGAAACCAAAGTACCCTTATTTGCACACAATGTAAAAGACTCCAATGACTTCAATAGAAAATGCTTTGAACTGATAAGCACTTTCAACAAACTAGCAGAATACAAAAATCAGCATTTGGAAAGCCATTAGCCTTCTATGTACCAAGAAATGAATATGTTGAGAAAGAAATAAATGGTAAAATAGCTTAAAAATACATTGGAATAAATCTAACCAAGTGTTGTGGTTTGAGTGTGAAATGTATCTCATAGCATCATATCTTTGGACACTTGATCCCAAGCTTGCAGTACTATTTTGGAAATTTGTGAAAGTACAAGATATGGAGCTTAGCAGGAAGAGGGACAGGAGTTTACTGAGGGGCCACCTTTCCTACCTGTTCCTAGCTCCTAGCTCCTTATTCTGCCAAGGTGTGAAGAGGACAGGAATCCCAGGTACACACTCTTGCCACCACAGAACTACCTTCCAGCATGGAGCTACATGCCACCACATCTTCCCGTACATGCTGGACTGTAACCCCTCAAACAAGCCAAAATAAATCTCCCTCACCCCTGTAAATTGCTTCATGTCAGATATTTGGTCACAACAAGAAAAGTAACTAATATGCCAAGGAGGTAAAAGACCTCTGCCATGAAAATTTCAAAATACTAAAGAAAGAGATTGAAGAAGTCACTCGAATACGGAGAAAACCTTCTACCCTCATGGACAGGTAGAGTTAATATTGTGACAATGGATATATTATAAAAAGGATTTGGCAGATTCAGTGTAGTCCACATCAAAATTCCAATGCCATTTTTTACAGAAACAGAAAAATAATTCCAAAAATTCACAAAAAATTTACAGAAAAATAATTCCAAAAATTTTGGAAACAAAAGAGCTTGAATATCCAAAGCAATCAGGAGCAAAAGAACAATGCTGGGGGTTTCACAGTGTCTTCAACAAATGGTGCTGGCAAAACTGGATTTCCACCTGTAGAAGAATAAAATTAAACCCTTATTTTTCAGCCTGAATAAAAGTTAACTCCAAATGGATCAAAGACCTCAATATCAAACTGAACTTCTGAAACTGCTAGAAGAAAACATAGGTAATATCCTATAAGATGTACATGTAGGAAAGGATTTTCTAAATCGGACATCAGTTGTTTATGTATTAAGGCCAACAATCAACAAGTGGGACCTCATTAAACTGAAAAGTTTCTGCACAACAAAGAAAACAACCAAGAAAGTGAAGTAGAAACCCACAGAGTAGGAGAAAATCTTTACCTGAAACATATCCAATAGAGGATTAATATCTAGAATATACAAAGAACTCAAACAACAATCAAGAAAACAAATAACCAATAGAAAGATGGGCTAAGGACCTGAACAGAGTCCTCTAATGAAGAAATAAAAATGGCCAAGAAACACCTTAAAAAGTGCTCACCTTCCTTAGTAGTTAGAGAAATATATATCAAAACCCCTTTAAGATTCCATATTATCCTAGTCAGACTGTCTAAGATCAAGGGAACAAAATACACTAGATGCTGGTGAGGCTGTGGAGAAAGAGGAATGCTCATTCACTGCTAGTGGGAATGCAGACTAGTACAACCACTATGGAAGGCAGTGTGGAGACCTCTTAAAAAACAAAAAATGAACCTACCATATGACCTGGTTATATCACTCATTGGCATATACCCAAAGGACTCATCCTATTGTAGAGATACCTATACATCCATGCGTGTCATTGCTTTTTTCACAATAGCTAAGAAATGGAAATAACCTAAATGTCCATCAACTGATGAATAGATAATGAAAATCTGGTACATTTACACAATGGAGTTCTACTCAGCAGTAAAGAGAGAAAATTTATGAAATTTGCAGCTAAATGGATGGAACTAGAGAGTATTACACTAAGTGAGTATATATCCTGATGTAACAGCAGGAGCCAGGAAAATGGAAAGGAAGCACTGAAGTAAAGGGGGAAAGAGGCCAAGAAAGGGGGGTAGGAGGAACAGATGTTACCAAGTGGGAAATGGGGAAAAATGTGTGTATTCACTGGGAAGGGAGGAGGGAAGGACATACAAGTTACAATGTGGATAAGGGGAAGAAGGAACTCAAGGTGGGGGGATAATAGGGAACAGGTATTTTCAAGGGAAAATGGGGGGCACTTAAGCTGGAGAGGGAGGAGAGAGGTTAGATAGGGAAAGCAAAGAAATAAATAAAAGAGGTGTGCATGAGTGTACCCAAAGGCTATATAACAAGGAACACAGTGCCGGACAGGAGAAACTTCCCTTTGATTTGTTGGTCAGGATAGTCCAAGAAACACAGGCTATTGCTACAACCCTCCATTACCCCCCAGAACTTGAAGGTAAGACCCTATTGCTGAAACAGGACATACTTCAGACACAGGACTTGGGGCAATGGAACCAGAACTGAGCTTATCCCTGAAGACTAGTTCTTATATTTCTAGAGGATACTACACAAGCTGCTAAGGGAGAAAAATCAAACATCGGTCCAGTCCAGATCAAAAACCTAATAACCACAATGACTGGCACAGCACACTATCTATACTAATGCAGTAGTGGCAGTTTTATTTAGGGGATAATCAACAGCTATCTAATTGGATTTAAAACCCTCTCAATAAGAGGGAACTCATGGGTGGTACTGTAAATTTAGCCAAATACACATGGCTGGAAAGGTCAAAGATCCTAGAGATCTATGCCATATCTCTAGACAATTTTCTTACTGTATGCTAAATATGAATCTTATATCTACTGACAAGTATATCAATACCACTCATCAAAGAAGCTTATTTTTGCAACAGATAGAGGTTTTTACAGCATTCCACAACTGGTCACACACAGAGAGTATATGTCTGAGAGATGCTTAGACCCAAGTGACACATCTATAGTGGAACTTCTATACCTAAGACTCATAGAACATAGTGGAACAGGGGGTAGAGAAAATACTAATATACCCTTCAACTCTCACTAGCGAAACTTCCTTCTACAACAAAGTGCGATGTACACAGAAAGTCACAACTGGCTAAGTTTTAGAAAACAAGAGACTGCAGAGTGCATGTCCCTTGATAGGACTCCCACATTAAACCTCACCCACCCACGGGCTCAGGGACCACTGAGGAAGAGGGAATGCAAAGATTGTAAGAGCCAGGGTTAGTCCATGAACATAAGGAAACAGGCTTTCAGGCCACTGGGAACTTGCTCATATGAACTTGCAAAAATGGTCACAGCATGCACTCAATCAGACAAAACCCAGCACAGAATGAGGGAAAGGCAGCAGGCGCAACTCTAGCTATTACTGATTACTGCTGGGTGAGGGAGAGTAGATGTTTAAGGGAGTGACTCTAGAAAGACTGACTAGACTCCATTGTATGAACTTGTACAGAGGGACATCTGGGCACAAATGTTTGACCAGAAAGGACTTAACATATATGACAGAATGCATGAAATTCAGTGTGCGTGAAGGGGGAAGGGGGAGGGGCTATAGGACTGCTGCTCATGGGGGAGGAGACCTTAATTTGATTAAGATCTACTATATGAAATGCACAAATGTATAATAAAATATTTTAAAAAATCAAATAACAGCCACTTTTTCCAGAAGACCAGGAATAGTATACACAGTCCAAATTTGCCACACAAGATTGGAACTGAAAAGTAAAAGCCCAAGGCTATTTTCTTCATATCCCATGAGGTGTCTTTTCTCTAGTTAATCCAGCTTTCCCACTACTCTAGGCAGGCAGCTTTTTCTTTAAACTCTGCACCTCCCTTTTGTGCATATAAGATTTTTTGTGGAGGACAACTGCATCTACAAATATGTGCTGTCCTTTAGCTCCATTCCCACCAGTAACTGGCCCAACCTCTCACTATCTTAAACCTAAGTACTCCAGAGAGAAGACAAAGGTCCACTATGTTCTGTCAGGGAACACACAGGCCTCTGAGGAGCTGGGAGGAGGATCTGCTTCAAAGATCAGGATGTAAATGTGGACAGGAGAACTGGCTGATCTATTTCTCAGTACTTTGTTCTCTAGGTTTATTTGTCAGTGTCACTTCTTTCACCCGAATGACACCTATCAGCCTCCAGTAGAGAGGACACACACTGGGACACAGCAGCATAGATGTAACAGCAACCTACAGGAAAAAGCTCTGTGGAGGCAAATGAGAAGATAAGCTGGGCTTTGCAGGGTTGGGTGAGCACAGCCTTTATAGTTGCCTCTAATTTCCTTTGTTTAGAGATGCTTCCTTATGACAGAGGATGTTGAATGAACAATGAAAAATCTGTGTCATGGGAAACAATATGGCTTAATAGGTAGCAATGATGCAAGCACACATTCCTCATTCCACTGGGCTCTTTGCTGAGGGAGTTGAGGTAAAGAACATGAAGAATGGGCTAGCCATCAGGGAATCATTTTACTGAGTAAATGCCTTTTTTTCTAGTGAGACGTTCTCTGACAAAAGCTAAATGTGTCTATGATCTAAGTCAGTGAGATCTCAGACCTCGTGTCTCCCTCTCTATTCTGTGCCCACCTCCCCAGGCCCTCATCATTTAAGATCTTTGCACCACAATTTGAGGGAAAACTGATCTGAAATACACCTGTAAATGTCAGAGAGGGAGCATCTGGGAAGACAGCAAAAGACAAAGCCTTCTCAGTGCTTTGCATCAGGCTTGGATTTGAGCCAAGAATGTGCCTGGCTGTCAGTTGAGAAAAGAAAGAAATGGCTAGCCGGATCCCAAGAGCCCACTTCTGTCAGCACAGCCAAAGCAGAAGGCAGGCCAAGGGGGCACACTAAACACAGGTGTCATCAATTTCTATTGGATTTAGTTTTAGCTTTGAGTTTCTTTTTCTGTAAGTTTTTTGTATTTTACAAAATGACTTTTCTTCTCTCAAAGTTTTCCAAAAGGAAAAAAAAAATGTTTTCTGATTGAGTCTTGCTGTGTATCCCTGATATTCACTGTGTAGCCCAGGCTGCCCTTGAATTCATGACAATCTTCTGCTTCAGCTTATTTAGTGCTGGGATTATAGCTGTGTGTACCATGTCTGGCTAATGTTTCTTATTTTTAATAAAATAAAACATTGTATTTTATGATTACGATATAAGGTCATCAGGCCCTTAATAAATCTGAGCGCAATCTAGAATTATAGTGATTTTGTTTTATCTTTGTCTCAAAGTCTGTTTTATTTTTAATCATTCTGGGGTTTATTTCATCTTTGTTCTCTGCTTATCCACAGGAGAGTAATGAGAGGAATAGAATGATAAATCAGTGGAGAGATGATGATGGGACTGGCAGACTAGACCTCCAAAAATCACCCCAAACCCTCAGCCCTTTGGATATGCCACTCCACATACCTTCATATGGAGATCATTCCCCACTGTCTTGGGGGACATCTGATCACATGAGTTTTAAAGCGGAGAATCTTCTGTGACTTGGAGTCAGAGAGATGAGAAAGAAAGGAACATCAGAAAACTCGGTTTTAAAGAGGAGAATCTTCTGTGACTTGGAGTCAGAGAGATGAGAAAGAAAGGAACATCAGAAAACTCGTTTCTTTGCTTTTTCATTGAGATTGAGATTGATTTACTGTCATTTAGCTCATATTCTTTTGATTAGATGTATCTAAAGTATATATCACAGAGTTGGGGACACAGTGAGAGCTAAGCAGATTGTTACAGCTATTTCTCTATTCTTTGGTGGCATGTTCATTATTACCATCAGTTATCACCCATGAGATGTTCTAGAGTACACAACAGAAGAGGAGAGATTAATGAAAAAGGGCTGAGGTTTTTGAGAACCAGTGACTACATTAATTTTCTAATTTTGCAAAGGAGACAATTTTATACTACAGTGGTGAAAATTACTTTTGTAATTCCCCACATTTGTTATTCCTTGGAAAAGATTTTAGGTGAAAAATAGATATATTTATGTGTTAAAGGCATTGAGATTGAGGAATATTTTATTGTAGCTGTGTAAGCTTAACTCGTTCTGACTAACCGAAGTCATGATTGATGGTGGTGCTCTTCTGATTCCTAGTTCAGAACACCTGCAACTCTTCCATGTGATTTGTAATTATGAAACTTGATAAAAAATGAATGGGAAAGGCAAAAGCTTGGCGAATCATTGATAATCATTGTGGGAGTAAAAATGTATCTCTTGCAACCACCAAATCATTCAAATTATGCTTGGGGAGTCAGGGGCTAGTGTAGTGTGAACATACAGAAGCACTCTCACCTGGACTCCAGCTGGACCACTGCTGGGTACTTTAGAATGCTTGAGACTTACCAAGAGGTGTTATCTAACAATTGCTACAAGATGTTAGAACTCTTCCCTTGTATTTTGGTTTTGATTTAATGTTATGTAAGCAGATAACTTAAAATAGTTGTATAAAGAATTATTATCCAAAAGTACTATCCAATACCCTCAATACATCCCACTTCATGGAGAATTTGACCTTTTAAGTGGAGAGTTCTAGGCCCAAGGCTAGAATGGGAACAGTTTGGGGAGAGAGAATGTAGCTGCTCTGGATTCAGGGGAATCAAGACACACTGGGTGTCATCTGATTTGGCAGGGTAGTCTGTAGATCTCAGGAAGGGTGATCATGAGGACCAAGGAAAAGTGGGGGGCATCATAGGGAGGGTCTAACTAACTAGGACGAGTAGATGTGGGCCTCAGAGCAGACAAATGTAGCCGGTATGAATGCAGAGGAAATCAAACCCAGTGAGTAGGGTCTGGCTTAGAAGGCCAGTCGTGAGGTCTCAGCAGGGAAGACCAGGAGGAGACCTAGGCCCAGAGTGGGAATTTGATGTTATCTATGAGAAGACGTTTTAACTGTTACTCTTGATGCTGACAACACATATGTGTGCACCCTTGCTCATGCACGCACACACACATGTACATACAGGCACACACAGACGTACACACGTGTGCACATACATGCATGCACTGATACCATTTCTCCTCTCTATACTCTCAATTTAATTATAATGTTTAAATCAATACTTATTATTTATGCAGTTTCTATATGAAAAATATTATTCATAGGTGAACTGCTTAACAGTGCAATAACTTTTTTTTTTCATTTATTGTTATTCCCAAAGTTAACTGTCTTAGTTTCATTTTCTGGTTTCTGATGAAGATTATCAACATCCAGCTCCAACTTCTTCCCCAAGATCTAAATCTCAGAAAAACATCTTCTATATTCTTGAAGGATACACTCTCCAGGAGTACCTGGATGGTCATTTGTGTTCTGTGGACATTGTCCTGTGGAAGTGCTGCCATTGTGTGCTCCCTGCCCCCCTCATTTTGAGAGCACTCCTTCAGGCAGTTCCTGAGAGAATGATCAAAGGAGGAAGTTTTCAACTCTGATACATAGAAGGTAACTTCTCTGGACTTCAGGATTAAAAAACTCTTTTTCAGAATTTTGAAAGTTTTGCTTTTTTTTTGAGCGTTTTTTCAGCTTTCAGTTTTGCTATGGAGAAATTTAAAGACATTGTTATCCTTAATCATTTGTACCTGTCATTGTCTACTTTTACAAAAGCTTCAGATGTAGTTGTTCCTGAAATTGGTATGCTTTACACTGTTGGCCTGAATATAATTTTTTAAAATTATGAGACAGCCTGAGAGTATCTCATCTGACCTCCCACTGGAATAGGGACTGAGATTTCAGCAGACAACTCTAGAGCACCTGGATCCAGCCCCCACATGGTGGTGAGCTTCCTCAAGCCCATACCCAACCAATTGACTGGGATTAGGTTAGCGCCCCCCCCCCATGGCCCCAGGGGTAGATTTATCCTATTGTAGGGCAGAGACTTTAGCAGAGAGCCTGAGAGTTCCTGATCTGGCATCTACCAGGTGTAGGGGCTGAGACCTCAGCAGACTGCCCTACAGCACCTGGATCCAGCCTCCATGAGGTGGTAAGATTCCCCAAAGCACCCCCAAACTGCACCATACCCAAACCCCTAACTGGGATTATGGTGGGGTCCCTCCTACTTCCCCAGGGGGTAGACCTTCCCTACTGTAGGGCAGAGACCTTAGCAGACAGCTTGAGAGTGCCTGATCTAGCTTCAACTTTGTTTAGGGACTGAGAACTCATCAGACTGACTGAGAATGCCAAAATCAGGCCTCCCCTTAGCAAACTTCCCAAACTGTGCTCTGGTACCCACTAGTAGGGGTCCATACTTTAGAAGGAAGCCTGAGTGTACCTGACTGGAGCCTGACTTGGGCCTCTGTGGGCGCTCCTGAGTAGCTGATCTGAAACCATCAGTTCCCTCCAAAATAAAATCTGAGAGAACCTGAAATCTAGACAAAGCAGTTTTACATACCCAATAAGAAAACAACCAAAGCACACCAATAACACAAACAGAAGCAAACTTCAATTCAACAAAGGAAGGCTTGAGTTTCATACCAGAATCACAAACAACAAAAGAAATCATCATGCCAAAATCTCAGTGGAAATATAGTAACAAGGAAAAACCAAAACAGCATGTTCACATCAAAATCCATCAGTCCTGTAGAAGAATTCTATTAGGAGAACCCCCTAGAGATAACACAGGACACAGAATTTAAAAGAACAATCATAAATATGATCAAGGAATTCAATGAATTTAAAGAACACACAAACAAATCAAAGAACTAATAGAAGATAGGGATAAACTTCACAAAACATGGAAGAAAACACAGGCAGAAATGAAGAAGGAAGTGAAAAGCTCAATAAGCCAATTTGAAACAACAGGAGAAAGCATCACTGCTAGAATGAATGAAATGGAAAACAGAATGTCAACATTGGAAGATAAAGTTGAACAACTGGACCATTCAAGCAAAGGTTATGAAATTAATAAAAAAAACAGGAATGCAATATGCAGGAGATATGGGACACCATGAAAAGACGAAATCTATGTATCACAAGCATAGGGGAAGGAGAAGAATTTCAGGTTAATGGTATTGGCCAGATCTTAAACAGGATTGTAGATAAGAACTTCCCCAAATTAAGGAAAGACATCCCCATAAAAATATAAGAAGCACATAGAACATCAAATAGGCAGAACCAGAAAAGAAACTCCCAATGGCATATCAGAGTAAAAACACTAAATGTACAGAACAAAGAGAGAACACTGAAAGCTGCAGAAGAAAAACAAGTCACATATAAAGGAAAATGCATCAGAATTACAGCTCGCTTATCAATGCAGACTATGAAGGCCAGAAGAGCCTGGGCCAAGGTATTACCAGTTCTAAATGACCATAAATGCCAACCCAGAATAATTTACCCAGAAAAAGTGTCTATTATAGTTGAAGGGGAAAGAAAAATCTTCCATGACATGAATAGGCTGAAAGAATACATGTCCACAAAACCAGCCCTTCAAAGAATTTGTATTTGAAACAATACAAAGAATGGAGAAAGAAACAACTATACCCCAGGGGCAGTAGAAAGAAACTAAATGAAGTTATAATTGTGGAAACAGAAAATCATAAAAGAATGAAAGCAGGAATTAAAATGATAGCAACCAAGACACATCTTTCAAAAATAACAAATATCATGGGCTAGTTGAATGGTTTAAGAAACAAAATCCATCTTTTTGTTGTCTGCAAGAAACCCATCTCACCTTCAAGGACAGGCACTACATTAAGTGAATGATGGAAAAGAATATTTCAAGCAAATGGCACTAAAAAACAAGAAGGGGTTACAGTTCTAATATCTAACAAAATAGACTTCAAACTAAAATTAATCAGAAGAGAAAAAGAGGACCACTTCATTTGGATCAAAGGAACAACTGACCAAGAAGTTATTACAATCATGAACATATATTCACCAACCTCTTGTGCACCCAGATTCATAAAAACACTACAGGACTTTTAAGACACAGATTAACCCCAACTCAGTAATAGTAGGGGACTTCAATAACCCACTGTGTTCATTAGACAGGTCAACAGGACATAGAACAGAGTGACATTGAATTAAATGATACCGTATATCAAATGGACCTAACAGACATCTACTGAGTATTCTACCAAAGCACCAAAGAACACACTTTCTATTCAGCACCCAACGGAACTGGCTCAAAAATTGGCCACATACAAAATTTTTATACGTGTTGGGACACAGAACAAACCCCAACAAACACAAAACAAATTGAAGTAATTTCATGCATTCTACCAGACCAAAATGCAACAAAGCTTAAAATCAGCATTAGTAGAAGCCCTAGTCACTACACAAACTCATGGAGATTAAACAATACACTCCTGAGTGGATCAAAGGAGAAATTAAGGAAAAAATAAAAGCATTCCTGGAATTCAATGAAAAGGACAATACAACACAACAAAACCTCTGGGACATTTTGAAATCAGTCCTATGAGGGAAGTTTTTAGCTCTAAATGCCTATATTAAAAAAATCAGAAAAAGCCCAAATAAATGACCTAACATTGTAACTAAAGACTCCAGAAAGGCAAGAAGAAATGAAACCCAAACACAGCAGAAGAGAGGAAATAATAAAAATCAGAGTAGAAATTAACAAAATAGAAACAAAGAAAACAATACAAAGAATCAGTGAATTTAAAAGCTGGTTCTTCAAAAGCTAAACAAGATAGACCCTTAGCCTAGTTAACCGAAAAAAAGAACAAATCCAAATCCAGAAAATCAGAGATGAAAGGGAAAATATCAAAAAAGACACACAAAAGATCCAGAACATTATAAGGGCATACTTTTTTTTAACTTTTACAAAAACTTTATTGAGAATTTCATACATGCATATAAGGTGTTTTGATCAAATCCATGCCCACTCCCACCCTTCCAACACCTCCCATATCTCCCCATCACCTTTTTCTTTTCTTTTTTTCTTCTTTCATTTATTTATTTATATGGGGTGTTTGGCTACTCTAACATTCTCCCCTCTGAAGAGGTAACCCTAAAATCTTTTAAGGATTATATATAAGCTCCAAAATACTTTTGACATTTTTGACCTTTGGAACCGAGTATGTTGCTAAGAGGCCCAAGGACATTTTGACTTTTAGCCAAGAAACTAGCTAATTTTCTTTCGGGGCTTTTTACCCTAACTGCCTAGCCAATTCCTACCTCTTATTCTTATCATGCCATCCTCTGAAGGGGTTACCCAAATTGCCAATAGGAAAAAGGGATGCTGACTGCTCTGGCTTCTTCCATGCTGAACAGGGATGCAGGGTGAGGCAGCTGGAGTACCCCTTCAGTGGGTCTATCTAAAAGACTCCCAAATGAATAACTCTTATCTCAAGGAGGAAAAGAAAGTCTTTGAATTGTGAATAAGAGATGTGAAGGAGAAGTAAGGGCAAGAGTAATTAGCATTCCAAGTTCTAGACAGGGAACTAGAAAAAAGTCAGAACAGGGCAATTTTCAAATGTTCTTATGAGAGTCCATTGGAATTTCTTGACAAGGGCTTCAATAGCTGTTGGAGTAGTTAGAATCAGTGTCAGTTCCCTCTCAAAGGCTTTTGAAATAGGAGGAGAAAAAAAATTTATCCATAATTTTAGAACAATAGCTGGTTATCTCCCTTAGCTACAGGTGGGCACTACAGTATTGGAGACCAAAATTTGAGGTCTTACATCTGAGCAGCACTTTCTGGTTAGGAACAAAATCATCAATGAGAAATAATTGTTTAAATAACTTTTTATACAGACTTAAGCCTAATGTTTTGGAAGTGTAATCCCTTGAAATCTTAAAGAAATATACTGATGACTTTACTCTTTGGTTATATTTTCCTTTTGGGTGTTTAAGACCATATAGTTGGCCCAAATAAATTAATTTATTTTTATACTTGAGGTCATTTGAGGATCTGTTCCTTGGGGGTCACATGGGCTTGGAAGGAGCTCCTGGCTCCTTTCTTTTCCAGTTGCATCTATGTGAAGATAAGTCAAAGGTCCTGTTCAACCATGTCTGGTTTCACTTGGAAGCATGAATGAGATGTTTCCTCTAAGTTGACCCTCCTCTTTGTAGACTGGACACTGGTTCAAGTCCATCTCGTGGGGTCTCCATGTCCTCCCTGAACAAGAGGACAGGTGACTCACCACGTTTACAGGACATTTTGAGAGATGTTCCATATTCCGTGGAACTTGGTTGACCTTGGAGGGCAAGGGGCAAAAAGTGTCCTTTAAGTCCCTCTGACCACTTTAGTATAAGCTTCAAAGTATTTTTGTTAAACATCCAACAAGGTTAGTTCCACCAGTCTGGTACTTTTAATTACCATGTGCTATGTAGATAAGGCTTGGGTAAAAACCCAAATATTCTCAGATAAACCTTGACTAGATATATATTTTGTTTCTTAAACTAGTTGACTAAACTATGACCATAGACATTTTAAGATTATGTGTGTATAATTTTTGTCTCATCCTTTACATATAACAAACCTAAACAGACCTTCATCACTTGCTTAGGCTTTCTCATTTTTTTCTGTTTATTTTGGAAAATATCTCTATTCCCATATCCTTTTAAGATATTTTACATTTTCATTTTCTGTTTAAAAAATAATGATGAGACATAATAGCATTAGCACATAAATTTCCCATTGGTTATGAAACTTCTTTTCCTGGGGATGCTAAGCAATGCTTATTCCCTTTTAAGGTTCTAGTGTCAAGCCAATGTTTCATTAAAGTTTTACTGGGGAACCAATGAATTTATTGAGCTTACTTATCAAGATAACTGAGGGGTTGCTGAGGTGTATGTATGACCTGAGGGTATGCACACTGGAAAGCCTTTACCCAACATGGGTCATGCCTCCTTTCCTAGCCTTCCCCAAATTGTGTACTTTAGCCCTCCCCAAATCCAGAAGGCTATGTGTTATTAGGATCAAATTACATACAGTTGGCTGGGAAGAGTGGCTGGAGACACCAGTGAGGGTCAAGTGACCCTGTTTGGCCCTTCTTTAAGGGCATACTTTAAACCCTATACTCCATTAAATTTGAAAACCTAAAAGAAATGATGGATATCTACAATCATGGGACCACCAAAGTTAAACCAAGAAGGGGTCAACAGTTTAAACAGACCCATTAATATAAGAAAATCAAAACAGTAATACAAAATCTCCCAACTAAAAAAAAAGCCCAAGCCCAGATGGATT
The DNA here is from genome assembly GCF_000622305.1 of Nannospalax galili. Taxonomy (NCBI): domain Eukaryota; kingdom Metazoa; phylum Chordata; class Mammalia; order Rodentia; family Spalacidae; genus Nannospalax; species Nannospalax galili. The sequence continues at coordinate 1,558,478 of NW_008338998.1, read as the reverse complement.
TACAGCAGAATGCTACCAGAAATTTAAAGACGACCTCCAACCAATACTTACTTAAACTATTCAAAATGATAGAAACAGAGGGAGACCTCCTTTATTCCTTCTATGAAGCCAGCATCACTCTAATACCAAAACCAGAAAAGAAAACTATAGACCCATATCCTTAATAAATATGGATGAAAAAATTCTCAACAAATACTTGCAAAACATATAAAGATGTACATCAAAAAGATCATTCACCATGACCAAGTAGGCTTTTTTCCAGAGATGCAAGAATGTTTCAATATACTCAAGTCAATAAACGTCATCAATCATACAAATGTACTCAAAGGCAAAAACCACATTGTCATTTCAATAGATGCAGAAATGGCTATCAATAAAATATAGCATACATTCATGATAAAAGTTCTAAAGGGAATTAGACTGGAGGAAACCATACCACAACATAATTAAGGCTATATACAACAAACCCACAGAAAACATCATTCTAAATGAAAAACAAAACAAAACAAAACTGAAAGCATTCCCATTAAAATCAGGAACCAGACAAGGATGTCCACTATTTCCACTCCTTTTCAATATATTGCTTGAGGTCAAATTATCCCTTTTGCAGATGATATGATACTATACCTAAGAGATAGCAAAAATTCCACCAGAAAACTCCTATACATGTTCAACACTTTCAGTAAAGTGGCAGGTTACAACATTAATCTACAAAATACAGTAGGTTTTCTATATACCAATAACAAGCTATTGGAGAAAAAGTATAGGGAGACCCTCCCATTCACAACAGCTACAATACATAAATAAATAATAAAGTAAAATAAAAAATAAAACCAGAAATCTTGGAACAAACCTGACCAAAGACAGCAATGATCTCTACAATGAAAATGTTAAATATTTAAAGAAAGAGATTGAGGAAGACACCAAAAGATGGAAGGACCTCTCATGCTCATGGATTGGAAGAATTAATATTGTGAAAATGACCATCCTACCAAAAGCAATATATAGATTCAATGCAATCCCAATAAAAATCCCCATGACATACTTCACAGAATTAAAAAAAAAATCCTTAAATTTGTATGGAAGCACAAAAGCCCCCAGATAGCCATAGCAACCCTGAGCACAAAGAACAATGCTGGGGGGGATTACTATACCAGATCTCAAAGTATATTACAGAGTTATAGTCATAAAAAGAACATGGTACTGGCATAAAAATAGACATGTAGATCAGTGGAATATCATTTAAGGCCAAAACCTGAATAAACACAATTTCAGCCACCTGGTATATGACAAAGGTGCCAAGAACACACAATGGAGGAAAGACAGCATCTTCAACAAATGGTGCTGGCAAAACTGGATCTCCACCCATAGAAGAATGAAACTAGGACCTTATCTTTCACTTTGAACAAAAGTCAACACCTAATGGATCAAAGACATCACTGTGAATTGTGAAACTCTGAAACTATTAGAAGAAAATATTGGCAGTAACATACAAGATGCAGGTATAGGAAAGGACTTTCTAAATGGGACATCAATTGCTCAGGAATTATGGTCAACAATCAATAAGTGGGACCTCATTAAACTAAAAACCTTCTGTAATCAAAAGAAGAATCCAAGAAAGTGAAGAGAAAAAAATCTTCACCAGTGACACATCTGACAGAGGTTTAAAAATCCTGGCTATATAAAGAACTCAAAAAAGCAAAGAACTAAGAAAACAAATGATCCAATTAAAAGATGGTCTAAAGATCAAAACAGAGAGTTCTCAAAAAAGAACTAAAAATGGCTAAGAAACATCTTTAAAAGTGTTCAACATCATTAATAATTAGGGAAAATCAAATTAAAATCACCTTAAGATTTCACCTTACCCCAGTCAGACTGGCTAAGATCAAGTGAACAAATGATATGAAATGTTGGAGGGGATGTGGGGAAAGGGGAACACTCATCCACTGCTGGTGCGATTTCAAACTCGTGCAACCCCTTTGGAAGCAGTGTGGAGAACCCTTAAAAAACTAAAAACAAACCTACTATAGGCCTGGTTATACCACTCCTTGGCATGTATCAAAAGGACTCATCCTGTTGCAGAGACACTTGTACAACCATGATTTTTGATGCTCTTTTCACAATAGCTAAGAGATGGAAGCAACCTAAGTGCCCCTCAACTGAGGAGTAAAGAAAATGTGGTACCTTTACACAATGGAGTTCTACTCAGCTGTAAAGAAAGGTGAAATAATGAAATTTGCAGGTAAATGGATGGATCTAAGTGAAGTAACACAGACTCAGAAAAACAAAAGTCGTATGTTCTCCCTCATTTATGGATCCTAGCCCCAAATCCTTATAATATGTGGAATCCCACTGAAATGGGCCAACAGCTCACGAAAAACAGAAGATGCAGAGACCCAAAAGTTCAGTGCCTTTCCACAATGGGAGGAAGATCACCCCACACCTATCACCCCCTCCAAGGTCTTTTTGGGAAGAGGTTGGCAGAAGGAATGTAAGAGCCAGAGGAACGGGTAGAGTGTTAACTGGAAGTGTCCTCCCGACTACAATGTGGGCAAGGTATATAAGACCTCCTTCCCATACTTGTCAAAGAGTTGATGGGAGAGTCAGTTACCCCTCCCACCCTATCAGTCAACCTTAGCTGCATGTGGGGGAGGGGATAATGATATATAAGCCGAGAATGCCATGAGGCACCTCTCTCACCGTTTTGCGCAGCTGTCGGCAAGACACAGGATCTATATTTGAGTGTGGACTTTCCAGTACAGCCATAAATGGGGGAGGCACCCACTCCTCTGTAAATAAACTCTCACTCTATCCTCTGATAGCAAGGCCAATAAACTACATAGGATTTTCAAAAAAAATAAAAAATAAGAAAAAGAACAGAGCTAATGGAAACCTTCATTATTCCACCAAGATTGACCCCACGTTGGCCAACACATTGATCTTTGATTTCTTATTCCTATTCCCTCCCTTAAACTTCATTGTTTATATATTTTTATGTAACTGCTTCAAGTTATTTCTGGAAAAATGTACTATAATTTGACTCTCTTTGGAATAAAATGAATAAACAAAAGCTACTGTGTTGAGTACTTGCATTCATGTTTGAACTTGAAGTTTGTAGCCTTCAAAATGAGAAACTTTCTTAAATACTTAAAAAATAATTTTCTCTTTAGCCTTTGTGTTTTCTGAAATTATATATATTTGAAAGCTGCACCCCTTGAACAAATGTTTTATTTTTCTTATCTTTTCTGTTTTACTGTATGTATATTTGAATTTTCTTCTATATTTGGAAATTTCCTAATCTTATCATCCAACATATTTACTGACTTTTCACACATCTTAATTTTATGTTATGAGTTTCTTCTTGACTTTAAACAGACTTTACATAGTTAAGACAAGTTTAATATTACTGGCAAATTAGAGAATAATCTACTGAGGTTTCCCATGTGACCGTGCCTCTGAATTCTATCTTGTTATACTTGATGAACCTGTTTAGACACACCATAAACATGCAAAATTCTCAGTTCCATAAGGGCACATGCTTGGTGTTAGACAAGCATTTATTGCCTTGTATCCATAATTATAGCATTTTACCAAATAGCATCACAGGCTTCAACACCCTCCTGTATTTTGTTTTTGCCACTCAACTCTGTCACCACAATTTGGTCATCTTGAGATTATTTTATAGTTGAAGTCACGCAGTATTTAAAAGTTTAGGAGAAAAACCAGAGGGCAGCATTTTGCTAGTATATATTTAGGCCTCTATAACCAGAACATCTTTGTGAGCATGCCCCATTGGCCACATGTGGTATGCTGTTTTGCTGCTTCTCTCAGGTGCTTTACTGGCTTTTAGGATGCTCATGAAAGATTTGCTGATGTTTCCTGATGTTTCTTATTTTATAGTGTTTTTTTCCATTACTGCTTTTAAAGCATTGTGTCTTTGCTTTCTATTTTTGTCATCTTGATCATGACATGACATGTCATGTCTGTTTGGAGTTCTAAATGCATTATGTGTTTGAATGTCCATTTCTTCCTCTAGGTTTGGACTATTCTTGGATATAGTTTAACTGTATAAATTGCTTAAGTCTTTAGGCTTATCTTATCTCCATCTATGGCTCTATCAGTTCTTAAGTTGTGTATCTTGAACATACCCCAGAGTTCTTAAAAATTTTAGTTATGTTCATTAAGTTTTTTCATAATACTCCAGCTTTTAATTTTCTCCACTTTTATTGTTTATTTTATGTGTGTCTTCTTGGTGAATTGTTCTTTGCTTGGATTTATGTTTTGAGAAGAAGCTAACTTCTATAACAGCATGGTGTTTTGACAGTCTAGTGTTAACTGCATTTCCCTTGTTTTCCTTTCAAGGTGCAGAGACAAGGACACTAGGGCCCTGGTTGGGGAAAATGTAGTTATTGTGAGTATTTTTTCAGGCTAAGGATACCAAGATTTAAGTAGGAAATCAGGAGGGGGATAGGAAATGGGAAAAGCAAATAAAGTAAGACAAGAAGGAAATATCTGAGCTGGAGGTATGAAAAGCTATAGGGAAAATAATTTTATTAGATTTAGGGAAAAGAAGACCTAAATGACTTCTCCAGTGAGATACAAATTAAAACTCAACTGAAAATTTTGCTATAAAAGTATAAATGCTAAAAATAGAATAAATAAAAATAAAAACTAAAACTAAAGATTAAAACAATGAAAATGAAGTAGAATGCATTATACTCTTAGTCAATGCTTCTTACTGGGGAACATGGTTTGACTGGTTCTTTGTATTTTCTTTTTTCTTTCTTTTGAAATCATTTCCCACAGCCTGGAGGAGGGAGGCTGAAGGTAAACCAAATAATTAAGTACATCCCCCCACCATAAATCAGGATGTCTATGGCCAAAGACCACTTTCTGCCTGATTTCCCTATGTGGGAAATTAAAACCCTATCTCTGCTGCTTTGGGGACATTCTATGCAGCACCTTTTTTTTTTTTTTTTTTTTTTTTTTTTTTTTGCCTGAGGTTCTGAGGGCATGTTTCTGGCCAACTTATTGTGTTTACCTTTCTTCTGTCTATTAGAATCTGTAGCAAGTTCTACCTTACACCTCCTATAATCCTGTTCCATTCCCCTCTGCAATGGGGTGGGAGTTTGTGCTGATAGTTTTGATTAGTGACTTGATACAGTGTGGAATAACTTGGGAATGGGATCTCATTGCCAAATTCTCTGTTAGGTTGGACCAGGGGCATGCCTGTGGAAGACTTTCTTAATTGGGTTCATTGAGATGAGAAGACCCATCCTGAATGTGGGTGGCACATTTCCTAGCTGGGCCCTGGGCTAAATGAAGAGTCAGCTGAACGCTAGCATGCATGCTTTCATTGGTCTCTGTTCCTGATTATGGATGTGATGCTCCAGCTCCTTCAATCTCTTGACACAGGTTTCCTGACATGATGGACCGGACCATGGAACTGTGACCTAGAATAAACCCTTTTTGCCCTAAGTTGTTTTTATTAGGCTGTTTTGTCACAGGAACAGGAAAAGAAACTAAGACAGGGTTTGGAACTATCTCAGCTTTACTCCCTTGTCACACTTCTGCTTCTGCCTCCATTGTGTTATGGAGTGTGTTGCTAGCATCAGGACATTACAGCACATTTCAAGTCCTGTCCCACTCTTCTTGTAGTCCCATTCACTTGTTCCTTTGGGAAATGGCAAATGTGGATGGTGAGCATTGCAAGCTCCTCGACTTTAGACGCCAGTACCCCTTTCTGGTGCTATATGTGCAGTTTGTGTGCTCCAATTATCTCCCCAGGAACATTGAATTCAGCCTCTGCTATGGGTTTCCAGCAATGCATACTGTCCTCTCTCTCCTCTCCCTAGCTCTCATGGCATTCAGTATTCAGAATCTTTGAACATACTTCCCTGATGGAACCCAGCTCAGATGGATGAGCTTGGCGTAGTTGGAGATCCCAGCTGGCTTCTTTATGGAGAAAAATCTCACCTGGCTTTATTTTGGTTTTCTGAAGTTATTTTATTTCTCTATTGGTGTTTTTTATTCTATTACTAATTATAATTATGCGTTTTATCTTATGTGCATGAGTGTATTATCTGTATGTATGTAAGTACACCCATGTGATGCAATGTCTGCAGAGGTCAGAAGAAGGAGTCGGATCCCTTGGAACCACAGTTATGGATGGTTGTCAGCCACTATGTGGATGCTAGGAATTGAACAGTCCTCTGCAAGCGTAGCCAGTGCTCTTAACTGCTGAGGAATCGCTCAAGTCCCTGGTGTTTTTTTTTTTTTTTGTTTTGTTTTGTTTTGTTTTTAAATCTTGATTTTTTTTCCTATCCAATCTCACTATCTCATGGATAGAGTTTCCAAATAGTCATCTTGCCCTTGCCCTTCCCAGTCTTCCTATTTAAAGTTGGCTTCTTATGCATATATACAATCAGGTCTTGTCTTTCTCCCATTCTTACATACTATGTCTCTTAATTGATGTATTTTTAGATCATTCATAATTAAATTGGGTGTACTTGGGTTGAAGTCTACCATCTTGGTAACTATTTAAAAATTTTTCTATATGTGACTTTTTTCTTTTAAAAATATTTTATTGAATTTTTGTGCATTTCATATAATAATAGCTCTTAATTAAATTTAGACCCCCTCCTCATCTGCACCTTCCCATTGCACCCTCCCACCAGATTTCATGCATACTGTCACATATGTTAAGTCCTTTCTAGTCAAGCATTTGTACCTAGATGTCTCTCTGTGCAAGTTCATCCATTGGATTGCAGTCAGCCTATCGAGAGTCATTCAAAGAATATCTATGCCCCCTCACCCAGCAGTAATCAATTGGCAATTGATCACTGACTAAAGTTGGGGCCTGCTGCCCATTTCCCTTGTTCTATGCTGGGTTTTGTCTGATTGTGTCTGCATAGGTCTTGTGCATGTTGTCACCATTGTTCCAAGTTCATATGAGCAAGTTCCAGTGGCCCAAAAGTCCATTTTCTTATGTTCATGCACCAACCCTGGCTCTTACAATCTTTCTGCCCTTTCTTCTGCAATGGCCCCTGAGCAGTGGGTAGGTGATGTTTAATACGGGAGTCCTATCCAGGGAAACTCACTCGGCAAACCCTTCGTCTCTAAGAGCCAGTTGTGCCTTCTGTGTGTATCACACTCTGTTCTATGAGGAAGTTTCACTGGTGAGAGTTGAGGGATGAATTAGTATTCTCTCTACCCACTGTTCTGCTATGTTCTACTTAGGTATAGAGGGTCAACTGTAGATGTGTCATTTAGGACTGGACATCTCTTAGATATAGATTCTCTGTGTTTAGTTGTGGACCTCTGTAATCATCCCCATTTGTTGTCACAATAAGCTTCTTCGATGAGGGGTGTATGGTATACTTCTCTGAAAATATAAGGATCCATGTTTGGCATATAGTATGAAATTTCATTTATCTATAGATATGACAGAGATAAGATTTTTCTCTAGGATGTATGACCTCTCTAGCCATGTGTATTTGGCTAAATTTACAGTACCACCAATGAATTCCCTCCTGTTGAGAGGACTTTAAATCCAATTAGGTAGCTGTTGATTATCCCCTAGATAAAACTTCCCACTACTGCATCAATAGAGATACTATTCTGTGCCAGTCATTGTGGTTATTAGGTTTTTGATCTGGGCTGGACTGTTGATTGATTTTCTTCCTTAGCAGCTTGCATAGTATCTTCTAGAACTATGAGAGCCATTCTTCAGAGAGAAGGCTTCCAGGTCGGTTCCGAATCCACTGATCCAAGTCTTGTGTCTGAAGTATGTCTTATCTTCAGCAATAGGGTCTGTGATAGTTTGAATGAAAATGTCCCCAATAGGCTCCAAGTGTTTGGACATTTTGTCCCCACATGGTGGCGCTGTTTTGGGAGGTTTTAGAAGGTGTGGCTATCCTGGAGGAAGCACATCACTGGTGGTGGGCTTAGAGAGTTCTTAAACGTTGCCGGATCTCCAGTTGCTCTCTTGCTGCCTGTGCCTGTGTGATGATGTGAGAGCTTAGCTTCTGCTGCTCCTGGTCCAGCTACCTCCAGCCACCATACCTCCCTGCCATGATGGACTGGAACCGTAAGCTCAAGTAAAATCTCTTTCTATAGATTGCTTGGGTCAGTGTTTCTATCACAGCAACAGAAAAGTCACTAAAACAGGGTCTTACCTTAAAGTTCTAGGAGATAATCAAGGGGTGTTGTAATAGCATGTGTCTTGGACTACCCTAACCAATAACTGGAAGAGAGGTTGCTCCTGCCTGTTTTTAATTCACCACATTTACCCTTGCCTTCTGCTTGCTGTCCCTGACTCATCCAGTTTTATTTGAGCATGTTATGTGATTTCATATCACTTATTCTCTTGACATATTACTTATACCTCTTTTAAAAGCACTTATGTTACTCTATAACTTGTTCTAGTTTGATATCTATTGCAGTGACAAAATACTCTGACCAATACCAGCTTGGGGAGGAAAGGGTTTATTTGGCTTGCATTTGTTTTGTTTTGTTATTTCTTAAATTCCATATAACTTCATTTTTTTCTAAAAAATTTATTTTAATTGATATATTAAAGTTTGAAAATATTATATAATAATGGGCACCATGCAAATTCTTAGATCTACTGTGTAAAGTTTAGATCTGTATATACTCTTCTATTTTCTAAATATTCATCAATTCCTCTGGTGAGAACATTCTTCTAGTTTGTTTCTCCATTGTGGTGACAAAATACACTGACCAATACCAACTTGGGGAAGAAAGGGTTTATTCAGCTTATACCTCCCGGGTCACAGTTCATCAGAGAGCCCAAGGTAGGAACTCAGGGCAGGAACCTGGAGGCAGGAGCTGGAGCACAGGCCATGGAGGAATGCTGCTTACTGGCTTGCCCTCCCTAGTCCTTGCTCAGCCTGCTTTCTTATACAACATGGGACCACCTGCCTAGGAGTAGCACCACCCACAGTTGGCTGGACCCTCCCACATCACCCAAGAAAATACCACACAGATTTTGCCATAGGTCAGTCCACTGGAGGTGATTTCCCAATTGAGACTCCCTCTATCCAGGTGTGTCAAGTTGACAACCAAAGCTATCCAGCACAACTGACCCTTTGTCAACTTGACACACAAACACATCACTATTAAACCATCACCGTTTTATTTCTTTTCCACAAAATATGATGTTAACAATATCACAACAAAAGACAGTATAATCTTAAAAGTTCCACTGTTCTTGAAAATCCAAACACTTAAAAGTCTATAGTCTCTTTTAAAAGTCTTGTACTGTGGGCTCCTGTAAAATCCAAAACAAGTACTGTCTTATTTCAAAAGGGAAGAATTGGGCACACTTAAGTAAAACCTAAGTGCAGCAAAGTAGCTCAAGGCTGGTCACTTGGGATTCACTCATGATCTTCTGGGCTCCAAAGCATTTTGACAGTTCTGCTTCTCTGACTCTGCCATTCACAGCACACACAGCTCATTTCGTAGGCCCAGGCTGGCTCCATTCCTCACCTGCTGCTGCTCTTCATGGTCATCCCATGGGCCTGGCATCTCCAAAAAGTTGGGGTCTACACTGAAACTGAGACTGCGCCTTCACCAATGGCCCCTTCTGGCCTTTCAGGGTGCAAAGCCTCAGATTTTTCTCCATGACTCCTCCAATCCTGGGGTCTTCACTGCAACTGAGGCTGCATTTTCACCAATGGCCTTTCCCGGCCTCTCAGGGTGCCAAACCTCAGTTGCTCTCTGTGACCCCTTCACACTTTTAACACCAGAACCACACAGGAGACTCTTACATATTACCAAGTTTTGCTTCCATCTTGAGATGGAGGCTCTAAGCCCCTCTGGACCATAACTTCTGTGTGCTGACCCTGAGGAAATACTTCCCAGAAGATTTCACCACAGTGATGCTTGTATCTTGTTATTTACAGCTGATTTTCCAGCCCTAGTTAACCAGCATCAATTATCCCAGAAAAACAAAGGTTTCACTTCAGTGGTTCTGGTCTCTTCTTAATTACAGCTAATTTTTAAGCCCCAGCTAACTAGAACCCACAGATTCTTAATTTAAGGTATCACACAAACAGCCCTGATAGTCTCCACTTCTATTTGAAGCTTCACAAGTCAGGTCTCCATTGTCTACAACTCTTTCAGCATAAGTGTTCCGCGTTCTACAACAACAAACTCTACGCAATCAATGGGTTTTTAGTCCAAAGGTTCCAAACACTTCCATGATCCTCCCATAAACAACTAGATCAGGTCTGTCATAGCAATACAAGACTCTTGGTACCAATTCTGTTCTGTTTTGTTTCTCCATTGCTGTGACAAAAACCCTCTGACCAATACCAACTTGGGGAGGAAAGAGTTAATTTGGCTTACATATCTTGGATCGTAGTTCATTCGGGAGCCCAAAGTAGGAACTTAGGGCAGGAACCTGGAAGCAGGAGCTGAAGGACAGGCCATAGAGGAACACTACTTACTAGCTTGCTCCCCTGGTCCATGCTCAGCCTGCTTTCTTATACAATACAGAAAGACCTGCCCAGGGGTGGTACCACCTGCAGTTGGCTGGGCCCTACCATATCATTCAACAATCAAGAAAATGGCCCACAGACATGGCCATAGGCTATGCAATGGAGGCAATTCCCCAGTTGAGGCTCCCTCTACCCAGGTGTGTCAAGTTGACAACCAAAGCTATTTAACATATATATTTTAATTATTTTATCCACATTAAAATAATCATGCCACTTTTATATGTGGTATACCCTATAGCAGACTACTTCTGTGATAGATGGTTAGTGTCAACACGACAGAGTGTACAATCACGTGGGAGGAGGGCCTCTAGGCACATCATGAAGGATTATCTAGATTATTGTTAGCCTCTCAGAATGTCTGGGAGGGATTATCTTGATTACATTCATTGATGTAGGAAGATGGCTTAACTGTGGGTGGTGCTATTCCCTGGGCAGGTATCCTGGACTTTATAAAATAGAAAAAGTGAGCTGAGCAGTAACAAGCTCACATTCATTGTTCTTTTCTTTTGACTGCGGGCATAAAGCGACGAGCTGCTTCACTCCTGTTGCCCTGACTTCCCCACCACGAGGGGCTGCACTGTGAACTAAAATAAACCTTTTCTTCTTCAGTTGCTTTTGTCAGGGTATTTTAGCACAGCAACAGGAAAAGCAACAAAAACAGCTCCTTCTGTTTCTGGCCCCTTGTGACATTGCTGTCATTCAACCCTAGGTTACACTTACTCCTTTAAATGTGTATTGTTAGGCTGATGAAGAATAAAACGTTCACTTCCCTTTTAGTTATTTAGTTATTTATTCTTTATGCTTTTCTTTTTCTAATGTGGATTCAAGTTCAATCCTGTGTCATTTGCCTTGAAGCCTTTTTTTTTTTTTTTTTAACATTTCTTCTTGAGTAGATCTGTTAGCACTGAACTCATTCATTGTGTTTGCTTGGGAAAGCTACTATTCTTCCCTCAGTTTCATAGGGCAGTTCACTGAATATGAAAATCTGTATTGGTGTGTATTTTCCAACTCCTCACATTCTTTACCCACTTGCCTCCACTCTCACTTGCTGGGTACAAGACTGGGTTTTTTTTTCTGGAGATTTTTCTCTTTGTCTTTGGTTTTGTGCAGTTTGAATGTGGCAAGTCTAGGAATTTTCTGTTACTCTGTCTTCAACTTTCAACTTCATGAATATTTTCCTTGCTACACTGAGTTCTTTATTAAAATGAATATTTTTAGTTTAGAATTTTTTGCTTCCTTATAGTTTCTATCTCTTCTGTTTATTTTTCTATAAGAACCTTTAATATACTATTATACATTAATGTTTTAAATTTTGTTTCAGTTATTTTAAATTTTCTATCTGAAAATGTTAACTTTTTCAAAATAAATGCTTCTGGTTGATTGCTTCTTCAGAATGTTTTCTCTAGTGATATTTCATAATTTGTCATGTATTGTTTGAAGGCACACATGCTGTTTTGGATAATATATGCTGTTAGTGAGTTGAAGTCTGACTTCTCTCTTGACTGTGGATTCCTTCTGTCATGCTCCTCGAAGAGTCTGTAATTTGTAGCTCTGTAGCTGGAATCCTCTGCTTTTGGTACTGACAGTGTGTAGGACGTAGGAGAGGTGATGTCACCAGGGGAATTGTGGCGTTCATACTAGCTATGGCCATGGGCTTAAGCGTTTGGCCAGCCCTGCAGAGCACCTCTTATTTTCCCTCCACCTTTTATAGTCTTCTGACTTGTTTCTTTCTTTCCTTTCTCTCCCTTCTTTACTACTTTCCTTCATTTTTTGAGATAGGGTCACACTATTCGGCCCAGGCAAGCCTCAAATCCTCAACCCTCTTGCTCCCATTTCTGCAGATACTAAAGTTATGTGCAGCCACACTTCGATAATTTTGTCTCAATACATGACATTTTAGTTCACATACTATTTGAGTAGAAGGAAGTATTTTCAGATGAAGAAGGGTGATTGAAAGTGAGTGTGTTATATCCTTCCCCATCTTTTCTTTATTCTTTGGGACCTACCTATTATCAATACCTTGCCCATTTTCACTGATTAGTCTTTACAGACTGTTATGGTTTGACTGAGAAAAGTCCCTCATAGGTTCATGTATTTAGACACTTGATTCCCTGTTGGCGGTGCTGTTTGGGATTGTTACAGAATCTTTAAGAGGTGCAGCCTTACTGGAGAAAGTATGTCACTGGGGTGAGCTTTGAGAGTTATCACTTCCACTTCTAATGTGTTCTTTCTGCTTCCTTTGTGTAGCTGAGATGTGATTTCTTAGCTTTCTTCTCCCAGTACTTGGTGCATTGCTTCCATTGCTGTTATGGACTCTCCCTCTGGAACTATAAGGCAAAATAACCACTTTCTTCCAGAAGTTACCTTTGTTCATGGTATTTTAGCACAGCAACAGAAGAGTTACTAATACATGGACTAATTCCTCACTGCATCCTCATGGAAGTTAAACCCATGTTTGCATGTGTAGTGCAGATGTTCCCTGATTTTAAAGGGGGTTGTGTCCTTTTATCAGAACTCATTATTAGCCAAAGCTCATTTAACACAGCTGACCTGGTAGGCAGCCCAGCTCAGCACACAGCACACTGCAGTCCAGTTGCTTCCCCTTGTGAGCTCTGATTCACAAAGACAAGAGTGGTGAACCACAGAGGGTTTACTAAGGGCCAAGGAAAGTGGAAGAGCCCTCACACTTCAGTCCGGGCCCAGGAAAATGAGGATATGTTTACAGTTCTCTCAAGAGCTAAAAACTCAGATAACTCTATTACATTGTGGTCAAGTTAGAATATTTTATCAGTGAGAAGAACAACTTTAAATAATCCTTGTTGTTGTCCTGGAAACACTTCCTTCTGCTCAAACAGCAAGTGAACTAAAATATGAAACAGAAAAAATGTATCCAGGTGTGGTGTAATCTCCACAGAAGTGGAAGCAGGAGGCCTGGGAAGTCAAGGCTTGCCTACTCTGTATAATGAGACCTTGTCAGAAGCAAGGAAAAAAGAAAGGAAAGGAAGAAGGAAGGGCGAGAGGGAGGGAGGGAAGACGGGAGGAAGGAAGGAAGGAAGGGAGGAAGGAAAGGAACAGATAAGGAAGAAAGAAGCTTTTTAAGTTTATAGTCTAGAGATTATATATATATAATGTAATTTATGTATAATATATAATACAAAAATATTCCATGTATCTTCTACATATCTATTCAAATCTATATCTATCTTTGTGTCTATATCTATGTCTACATTAACATCATCAATCTGTATACATCTAAATCTATACCATCATTATCTTGGGCTAGAGATGTATCTCAGTTTGCTTAGCATATATGAGAACCTGGGTTCAAGTCCCAGCACTGCAGGCCATTGTGAAACGCTGCTGCCATTGATCCTTTCCCCAAAAGATCATGAATAAAGACTGATGTGCGAATAAGAATGACTGGAACCTGCAGCAGGGAGTTCTGCATTGTACTTGAGCTTAGCAGCTGGTTCTTGCTCAGCATCTGTCACATCCAGTTGCCACCAATTCCAAGGGGGCATCTCTAATTCAATTTTTACTTTCACTTAAGAACAAGAGGTTGGGCAACACATAGTGGAGTGAGATAAAAGCATATGTAAACTGCAGAGCAGCGAATATGCTTACACTGCTGCAATAATGTAGTGTTTCTACCTCATGTGCTGAAACACATGGTTAGAGGGCTCCTGCCTCAGCAGGACTCAGTGTTTGTGTTACCTTTCAATCTGAAAATTTTTCTAGAGTAGTTCAACATATCTTTACAAAAACACCCACTCTCAAATATTTTCCCTTATCCTTTTTGCCTCAGAAAGTCTAAGTAGGAAGAAATTCAGCAGTGGCTGTGTCAGGAAGTAGATTTTAGGGGCCTGGGGAGTTCCACAGAGTGGAATCACTTGAACAAATGCTCACCGCAGCTCTCCTTTAGTGTCTTAAGTTTTCAGTGCCAAAGCCAGGGTTTCCACGCACTGCCACTCACTGCAGAATGGCACTCATGACACTTCTTTTACCATTCCTGGGCAAGGACCATCTCTCCCAGCTGTGTGTGAGAATGGGCAGGCAAAAGTGTGGGCTAACTCAGAGACTGGCCCCAAGAAGGTGACAAGCTTCTGCACCTGGGCAAGGTTGGACTCTGCTCGCTGGAAGGTGTCCTTGAAGTGAACAAGATAGATACTTATAAGAACTGGACATAGAGAAAAGGTGGCTTATTTCAAAACAAAGACAGTGGGTGAGTAATGGCAATTAGGTATCTAGAAAACAAAAAATCAGAAGTCACAGGAACAGAAAGTAAAATGGTGCATTCCAGGGGCTGGTTAGCCCAGGAGCACAAATGTTCCCTGAAAGCTCAAGCTTCTGGGGCCCTAGTGTACAGCACAGACACAGACTGTCATGGGTGTGCTTGCTAATTTGACTGTGATGATGGCTACTCAACATGTATCACATTAACATGCTGTTTAGATGACTATATACCATGTTTTTCAATTAAATATTTTTAAAATATTTTATTTATTATTTTTACTTTGTGTGTATGCGCATATCTCCTACATGCAGGTAGGTGCACCCGTGTTGTGCAATGCCTGTAGAGGTCAGAAGAGGGCATTGGATCCCCTGGAACTGGAGTTATGGATGGTTATTAGCCACCATGTTGGTGCTGGGAACTGAACCCAGGCCCTCTGCAAGAGCAGTCAGTGCTCCGGATCCCCTGGAACTGGAGTTACGAACAGTTAACTGCCATGTGGGTGCTGGGATTCGAACCCGGGTCTTCTGTAAGAACAACCAGTGTTCTTCACCGCTGAGCCATCTCTCCAGCTCCCTCAATTAAATGTTTTAACTAAAAGTAAATAGGAAAAAAGAGCCCAAACCTTTTAAATTAACAAGCTTGTATTTTTCATCTCTTCTTCAGGAGGAGTGATGTCCTTTTCAAAAGAGAGATGAATGCATGGGAAATGCTTTTCCACATGGTGTCATGACATGGGGGCCTTCAAATTCTTGTCCATTTGAGGGATAACCATAAAACTGTATTGTCTCTGCTCCTCCAAAGAACCCATGTTATATTTCTATAACAAACAACAGTCATATAGGAACATTTCTGAGCACACAGGGTGGGGAGCCTGAGCTTGGCAGCAACTCATCTCCACTTTAGTGATGATCCTTCCTGAAATGTCTGCTTCAGAGTGTGGTATTTGCCTAGTCTGAAAGCAGTTCTCTTCTTTGACTCTAACCTCAATTTGTAAAAAGCATCATGACCTCTGAACCATGTCCCCAGATCTGTTTGTTTACCTGCTCATCCCATATTATCTGGATCTATTTCTTTGATAAGTGTATCAATTCATTTCCTGTTGTCAGAGGCACATTAGCACAGCCTGGGAGAGTTACGTGGAAAAGGAGGTGTATTTTATACGTGGCTATAGAAATGCAATGATAAGTGGCTGGATGTGGTGATGGCCTTCCTGGTGGCAGGTCCTGAGGTGGGGCAGGACATCACAAGGCACGAGGTGGAGAGCACCTGTATGTAGATGTCTATTCTGTTCTGGTCTCTCCCCTTCTTCTTCTTAAGTCACCTAAATTCAATCACAGTCACTTCACCCAAATAAATTTATGTAATCCTAGTAGCCTTCCAGTGGCTCCACTTGAAATACCATGTCAGATTCAGTTTCCCCTGTAATGTCTCACAATGGGAATTAAATTTCAACTCATGAAGGTTTAGGGGTGCACACTAAAACTGCAGCAATCTGTATGTCTTTCCTTGCTCTAGAGAGAACATTAGGACTTCAGAAACTGCTGTCTGTGTTATCAAGCAACTT
Organism: Nannospalax galili; assembly: GCF_000622305.1. Taxonomy (NCBI): domain Eukaryota; kingdom Metazoa; phylum Chordata; class Mammalia; order Rodentia; family Spalacidae; genus Nannospalax; species Nannospalax galili. The sequence continues at coordinate 1,542,157 of NW_008338998.1, read as the reverse complement.
TTATTCCAACACGGTCTCAGCCTGCAGATGATGGCAGATCCAGCCAGATTAGAAGACACTTAGCCAGTGAATGACTAACTCCTGGCACAGGAACCTTTCTGACTCTTTTATTCACTACATGCTCAGGACTTCAGATTCCTTTTCTCCTCTTATCCAGTGCCGTACTTTGTCATTCTCGGCCAGGTATCTGTCAGTTTGTCCTGACTGTGCCACATTTGTTTCTCCCACCTGTTCATTTGAAGGGAGACGAACCCACCCCCCAAATGGATTCTACAGAGGCTGGATATGCCCTGTGACCTCTTTCTGCATGTTTTTTACAGCTACATTTGGACCTCAGTGGGGTCTATGGACTACAAGAGGGAGGCAGTAGCTACATCTGTGGCTGGGAAGTATGCTGGATAGCTTCATTTGTCAACATGACATACCCTGGAAGAGGGAACCTCAATTGAAGCATTTCTTCCATTATATTGGACTGTGAGGAATTCTCTTGATTGTTGAGTGATGTGGGAGGGACCAGGCCACTGTGGGCAGTGCCAGCTCTTGGCAGGTGGTCCTGTGTTGTATAAAAAAGCAGGCTGAGCACAGGCCAGGTAGCAAATCAGTAAGCAGCATTCTTCCATAGTCTGTGTCTCAGCTCCTATATCCAAGTTCCTGCCTTGAGTTCCTTCCCTGACTTCTCTGGATGACCGCACAGGAAGCCAAATAAGCCCTTTCCTCCCCATATCGTTTCATCACAACAACAGAAAGCAAATGAGGACAGGAAGGATGCAGAGAATTCAAGCTTTCAGATATACATACATGGTCTATGTCCCTGGCTTTTAGAAGACCACTGTCTTCCTGGGTCCTCACACATTCTTCCCATGTTTGTCTGGTCCTAGTCTCCTTTTATAAGAACTTCACTCCTATTGCATTAGAACTCACTGTACCATTTAAACTTTATTCCCTCTTTAAAGAGGCTATCCCCAAATGCAGCCATGTTGGAAATAACACTTCCTCATATGTCTTAGGAGAAGGGACACAATTTAATCCTGAACACTGGCAACAATGCTGCTGTCCATACTAGTTTCAAAGGGTACAGGTCAGTTCCATGTCCCTACATGGAACTGTCCCACCATGCCTGCTCTGGCAAGGGTCCTGGCCAAGTAGCTCCAAGTCTTGTCCCAGAGTCCTACGGAAGAAAACTCTTCTCAGTGGGTTGCAAATATGGGGATGCATATGTTGGCTTTGTGTTTCTATAACACAATACCAGAAGGTAGGTAATTTATAAAGAGAAGTTTATTTCTCACAGTTTTGATGGTAGGGGATTAAAAGTTGGAGGGTCCGAATCCAATGAGGGCCTCCAGCAGATGGCACTGTGTGGGGAGAGGAGTGCCAGTTTACAACCTCTTCCTCTTCTTGTTGTGGGGACTTCACCTTTATGACCACATCTAATCATAATTACCTCCTAGTAGGTCCATCTCCCAAATCCCACTAGCATTAGATTTTGGGAGTGATGTTTCAGTACATCATTTGGGGGGACACATAACTCCACCTGACATCAAACTATGTGACTGTATAACCACTGTTCACTGAGACCATCTTATGTTTCAGAATTCCAGGATTTTCACTTAGCTGTAAATCCTCCTCCCACAGCTGAAAAATACTCATCTGCTGGAAATAAGGATTCTGGGCTAATTATGTAAGAACATGGGAACCAAAGTGCATCTTCTCAAAGAGCAGTTCTCAAAGTGGATCCCTGGGCAGGTAGGAAGGCTGTTGTAAGGAAACTCAGTAAAAATCCAAGTTCTCACTCCACTCCAGGTCTACTGAGGCAGACACTCTAGGGGTGAAGGCCAAGATACTCTTCCAACAAGTTCTCTAGCTAGAGTTAATTTCAAGTTTAAGAACTTGAGAGAAACCCTAACTCAAGTATAAGACATTAGGTACAGAAACCACTTGAAACAGGACCATTGTAGCCCTAACAATGAACCTGCCCATGGTTCAACTTCTCTGCAGGTAGTAACTGTCCTGGCAGGAGAGAAGAGATTCTACAGGGGCACTTGGAGCACTTGTGCTCCTCCCTTTGACTATCAGGCTATTGCAAGGAATTTGAACTTCCCTAGGTTTCTCCTGCTGAAAGAAGAAAAGGGCTGGGAACCTGGTAGAGAGCTTATCTCTGAGAAAGAGATTTACCCCTCGTCAGACCACCTTGCAAAAGAACCTGGAACTGAGATTTTGCAGTGATGCACATCTCTGGCACTTCATTTAAAGCTACAGTTCATACCAGGACCTGGAAGATGGACTTTGGAGTAGTCATTCTTTGTCTCTTTTCCCAGTGTGGCAAGGAGGAATGGAAAACCTTTTTCTGCTTTTCACTATTACTTCCTTATTTAGTTGAACCATTGAGGGTGGGTGGCCAGGCCTAGCCTGTCAGGGCTGGTAGGGCCCAGGCTCCCAAGCTAGCAAATCTGGAAACATGGAGCAAGATCCCAAAATACTATGTACCTACCTAAGAATCAAGGTGATTATTCCTTCATGGAATTGGATATTTGTTTTCTACACAAGTACCATCAGATGCTGGTCAAAAGTGGGCCTAATAGTCATTCATTATGTGTCTGACCTTTAATTCAGGATCCCGAAGCACTGCCCTGCGGCATCCTCTCTGGACAACAACTAAAGCTAGCGAGCCTAATACATACATTGTGGCAAGGTATGCAGTGCTGTCAACAAAAGTGTTTCTTGTTGTGGTTGCTTGCCTTGGCCTCAACAGTGACACAAACCTGCATCTCTGATGCTCTGCCTTCCACTTCTGGTGCCCCAGGTTAGCAGGAAATGTATTCAATGTAAAGCTGACAAGTAGCAGTTTGAAAATGTGCTGCACAGTGTGCTTAGTTTGGAGACCATGTGCTGAGAAACGCAAGCATTTAACACCCACTGATGGTTCCTTCCAGATGTGGTCTCTGGACCCAAAGAGAATTAATTATTGGGACATTTTAAGAACACTTTTAAAACAAATCTTGTATGGTGCTACAAAGCCAACTGCTACAGTAAATAGTTGTTGATTTGGGCTCTTTTGCTCCACAATCTGATATCTACTCTAATACTTTAGAAGTCAGCTTTGAACCATGCACCTCTCAATTTTCTATGATATCATTCTGCTTCTCTATGTTTTTTTTTTTTTTTTTTTAGCAGTCCTGCCACCTCTTTCTTGATTCCAATGGTCTTCATGTCTTTGTTTTCTCTGAATTTCCTGTCCTTTGCTGTGTTGACTCATCACTAGCACAGTCACATAGAGGAAGCTGCTTCTCTGTCAGCTCATGACAGAAGGTTCTGCCTTTTCTACTGGAAATCGATCTGATTATTAGAGGTATTTCTGCATACACACACACACACACACACACACACACACACACACATACACACACAAGGTGAGGAAACTTTTGGGGGTGCACATATTTTTATTTCTTTGATTGTGGTGATGATGTCTCAGATGTATGAACATGAAAATACTATAAAATGACAAACATTAAACATACGCAATTTTTAATATTCAGTACATCTCAGTAAATGTTTAAAACAGTTTTGCCTTTCCATTCAGATCCTGTCTCTTGGAAAGGCTTTATTTTTCAGCCTCTCTGCATTCATTGGGGAAAAAATGTAAGTATTAAATTTTAAATAACACATTGAGTCGGATTTCTCTCCTTACCGTCTAATCTTATCTGACATAGTTTTACAATATTAGCTGTAACCCCGCAATTTTCAACAGAAAAGTTTCAATCATTTCATTACATTTAAGGGAATCAATGCTGTACCAATTCAGTTACTAATTCTTTCCCAGTGGTTTTATGAAAGCGGTAATTCTTCAAAAAGAACGGGAACTTAAATCCTCTTGTGTGTTGTTAAAGACAGTACTCATTTCTTGGCAAAAGAAAGAAATTCACTGTGTGAGATGTAAAGTATAGAAACATGTTCTATATTTAATTTAAAAGAATATGAGTCTTTCTGTAGAACAAGATGCTGTGGAAGCAAGGAGTATCAAGATCTTAACATTAGATCTCTGTTTCAGTAATGGGGCTTGGGCCTGATGAATGTCTGTAGTGCTTTATTGATAGAGTACTTTGTCAAATAGGGACAGTGTTTCTTCATGCTTGATGGAAGATGATGCCAACAACAGTTAGGATACTGTCATTATAAAAAATGATGCCAATATTAAAACGTTTACATGAGAAAAACAAACTACTTCCACTTAGGACACTACTGCAGGGGTTTCTGAACCACTCACTAATCCCTCAGCACAGGAAAGGGGAAGTGATGATCTCAACAGGACAGTGGTGTTAAGAAACTAGTGTGTGTTATACACACTGGGAGGGGAATACACCATTCTTCTTGTGCTTTTTAGGACTTCACTTACAGAGCCCCCATCTTATGGTGATTGAACTTCCAAGTGTCTCTACTTTCCCATAATGCAAAATAGACAGATATTAAGTAGAAAGCATTATTCAGATTTTGATTTTGATCTTTTCTTGGGCTAGCGACATGTAGTGTGATCTTCTCTTGTGATGCTGGGGACCCTCAGAATATTAAAGAGGGGAAACAATAGGAACTTCAGTGCACTGTTGCTGAACTAGGGTGTTCAGTAGGCCAGGTGATACATCCATTTTCGATTTGTGATATTTTCTCCTTAGGCTGAAATTACTGGGACATAGCTGTGCTGTAATCAAGGGGCACCTGTATTTTTTGTATGTTTCAGAAAAGTCTTAGAACTTAGTTACAGAATTATTAAGAGAATAGAGCAATAAGCACCCAAGGGTATTATCTATAAAGAAGATCACAGTGTTTATTAAAGTTGGAGAGATGACTCAGCAGTTACGAGCACTTGCTGCTCTTGAAGACCTGGATTTAGTTCTCAGCATCCACATGGTGGCTCACAACTGTCTGTAACTCCAATTTCAGGATATCTGATGTCCTCTTCTGGCCTCTGCAGGTAACAGGCATAAATATGGTGCATTTGCATACATGGAGGCATGCAAACACTCATACATAAAAGTTAAAATAAATACATTAAAAAAAGCTTATCAAATACATTTTACAAAAAAAGCTTATCATTTGATAAGAAGGGAAGGTCAGGCCTGGAGAGATGGCTCAGTGATTAATAGCACTGGCTGCTCTTGCAAAGGACTTGGGCTCAGTTTCCAGCACCCACATGGTGGCTAACAACCATCTGTAACTCCAACTCCAAGGAATCCAACCCTGTCTTCTGACCTCCATGGGTATTGCATGACAAGGTACACTTATATACATGCAGGCAATACACTCATACACATAAAATTAAAATATTAAATAAAATATTTTAAAAAGAGGGGAGGTTCTTCCCGTCCTTTGTCCCAGTAGATAGCTAAAATTCCTTCTGAGAGGTGCAAACAATGTCTGGACCCCTCCTCCTTTGGTTCCTACAACAAATGGAGGTACGATTTCACCAGACTATAGTCTGGGAAACCAGTGACTTTATTGGGCTTACTTAAAGAGCAGTGGGAGAAGGTTTCCTTATGGTTGTGTGGGTGTTCCCCTCCTGAGGCCGCACTGGAAAGTCTCCACCCAGGTGTGGATTGTGGCTTTCCTATAGCCACACAAAATGGTGAGAGAGCCTCCCGTCAGCTGGCTTAGTTTATACACTCTCAGCTCCTCCCTGTCATGCAACTAGGGCCAACTGCGGTGGTTGGGGTCTGGGTGTGACTGACTGTCCTTGCCCTTCCTTTCCTGCTGACAGTAACAGTCAACAAGCTTAGCTGTGATGATCCTAGGAAAGTGGGTGAGCTTCTTGGGAAGATGGCATCTGTCCATGATCTGCCTGTTGGAGGGTAGTCTTATGTAACACAGTCCAAAGCACCTCCTGGTTACACTACTGCCCCCAAGGCCAGACCACAATAAGACCACTCATTCCTTCCCAAATGGTTACTGGATGTTTCCTATGTGTTAGTAGGGATAGCAATGTAAAGAAAGCCAAGTCCAGGGCCCCCATTCTAGTCATTGAGTCAATTAATAAATAGATCATTGATTTTGTGCTCAATGAGGTCCTGCAGGGGTGTATGTGGAGGGCATGGATGGGGGGGTATCTAAATTTGATTAAGAACTGCTGTATGAAATGCACAAAAGCTCAATAAATTTTTTGAAAAATAAAAAGATCATGGGGGGGTATCAAGGATAAATGGACAGGGTACAGGGGTTTAGGAGCAGTGAAAACTCACAGAATAATGTGATGCTGGATAAATGCCACTAGGTATTTGTCCAGATTGTGGAAAGCACAACTCCAGTGATGAGTATTCATCTAAATCTGGACTCTGGATAACAGTGATGGTCTAGGTTGCTTCATCCATTGTAGCACTGGCCCCACTCTGCTACAGGGTGTTGAAGCACGGGCATGTGGAGTATCTCTGTGTGTGTTATGCTAATTTTGCTGTGAAACCTAAACTTCTCAAAAAATATATTGAAAAAATCGGACAAAAACAATTTTGAGTGGTAGTGTGCTCCAGATGACTAGGTGGTGACGAACTGAATGCTGGACTGTTGTGTGGACTCTGCATGCTTGCTGGATTGCCTCTCTGATGCTACTGGAAGCACAGCCTAAGCAAGCCAAGGCCACAAGGGCCTGCTCAGCTTGGGAGAAAGAAATTCCAACACTGTTTGACAGGTTGTCTAAAAAGAAGATATTGTATTGTTGACTCAGAATAACAATAATTATTATTATTAATAATAATAATAAAATGTTTGGAGCAGACAGGGGCTATAGGGAACTCATGCAAACACCTCATTTTCAGAGAAGTTTGTTTGGAATGCGATACATTCCCAAGACTTCTAAAATCCAAAGGCGAGCTGAGTAAGTTGAGCAGACACATCCCTCTTGCAGCATGTCTAGCCCTGCTATGTACCTCAAGGTCACCCATAAGAACACCTGAGGAGCAGTACAAACCCACAGAGGTCTTGTGTCCTTGGAGAGCTTCTTCTGAGATTTCAGAGGTTTCTTCTCTTCAGAACAATGCAGGTCTCACAGCATAGGACCACAATCTCCTGTCAAGTATTTTTTTTATTTTATTATTTATTTATTTATTATTTTTGTCTTTTTTGGTTTTTTTGTTTTTTTAAATTTATTTATTTTTATTTAATAACCACATGATTAGAAAAAGCATTTCATTTCAGCTTTAACATATTCAGTAACAATTTCCACAACAAAGATACATCTCTTTCTAAAGTGGCTATAAATTTTTAGGTTCACAGTTGAATTAATACAGTTACAGTAATATAATACTGAACTCAGTATA
>NW_008338998.1:1510388-1534744 GCF_000622305.1 Nannospalax galili | reverse complement strand
GAGTATGGATATAAAGTCATCAGGTAGATTTCAATAGTAATGTTTATCACCCCTACTAATTGACATGAAGTAAATATTTATGCTTCCTCCTCAAATATGTCTTTTCTTTTTAATTTGTTGATTTTGTGTGTGTGTGTATCTCATACAGAACATCACACACAATCTTATTCATCTATATACCCACTTCCCAAATGGCACCCTCCCATAGCACCCCACCCCCAACTGGAGCCCATATACTCTGTCATCCGTGTTACTGGCGACTGTGTTATCAGCACCCCCAGCCATTCCCCAGTGCTCGTCCATCTGCTGAATCTAGTCTGTGTTTGTCTTTTTGAGACAGGGTCTCCCTGCAGCTGGACCTGGCCTGGAACTTGATTTGTAGACCAGGCTGGCCTTGAACTCACAGAGTCTGCCTGTCTCTGCCTCCTGAGTGCTGGGACTAAAGGTGTGAACTACCACGCCTGGCTAAGTATTCTTTTTTTATATTCAAGTTCTCTGGAACCTCTGCTAGGCAAGGTAAGCCTTTTGGGTTCTTAAGGAGGTTTCAGAATGTTTTGACTTAGCAGAAATCTTTGTTGATATACTATCCTTGTTTTACTTCTGCTCCTGTGACAGATATCCTATCCAAAAGCAATGTAAAGGAAGAAAAGATTTATTTTGCTTACAATTTCAGGTTACATTCAATTATTGAGGGGAATGCCAAGACAGGAACTTCAAGCAGATAACCACATCACATCCATTTGAGAACAAAGAGAGAATAAATGCATCCTTGTTTACTGACTGGCTGCTTAGTACTCATATAGCCCATATAGCCCTGTCTACTCTTAGACTGTTCAAAGCCCCAAACTAGAAAATGGTGCCACTCACAATTGGATGAAGTGTGATGTAATTTGTACATCAATTAACAATCAAGGCAATCCCCTACAGAAAAACCCATGTGCCACTTGATGTAGGTAATCCTTCAATTGAGATTTCTTTCTCAGGTTGTGGTAAGCGACATTTAAAATTAGCATGTGAATGGCTCCAGTTCTGACTGTATAAATATTTTTCATTAGTAAAGAGACTGCTTTCCATCTTCTCCATAGCTCAGGCCCCAGCTGATCCCACACCATTATACTTCAAAAATAATTTGAAAAATTAGTTTTTTAATCTTTAAATTGAGCTGTAGTGGTTATCGCCACCACCCAGCATGGAGGGAGGGAGGGCAAAAAGCCCCATCCCTAACTGATAGTCTATTGACAATTGATAGGTGCTGAGAGAGGGAGAGTCCTTTTTTTTTTTTTTTTTTTTTTTAATAAGGATATGATGACTGGTAGGTTGACCTGACTCTAAAGAGTAGATTCACATCTAAGAGCATTTGGGGAAGACTGATTACATTAAATAGGCCTTTAAAATAAGAAAAAAAAATAGAAATATGAAGTTGGGGGTGGTAGAATGGAAATGGAGGTGGGGAGGGTCTGGATATGATCAAAATACATTGTATGAAATTTGCAAAGAATTAGTAAAACATCAAAATAGGAAATAAATAAAAGAAAAATTAAAATTAGAGAAATCTCAAGAAAACAGCATAATGATTCATTCTACTTCATGCTCTTGAAAAAACAAGAACCTGATAATCCCATAATTGTTAGACAGAAAAAATAACAAATATAAGGGTAGAAGTTATGAAATAGCAATAAAAAGTATACAAAGAATTAAAGAAACAGAGAAGTGATTCTTTGAAAAGACAAACAAGATTGACAAATCCTTAGCCAAACTAACCTAAAGAAAGAGAGAGAAGACCCAAATTAAAAAATTAGAAAAATTAGAGATGCAAAAGGAGACGTTACAATGAAAACCAAGGAAATTCTGAAGATCACTTGGGCATGTTTTGAAAAACTGTATTTCAACAAATTGATAAAATCTTAAAGTAATGTATACATTTATGAATATATATATGTATATATATATATATCCTATCAAGATTAAACCAAGGGGGCAATGAAAAACTTAAATAGATATGTAACAAAGAAAGAGACTGAAGCAATAATCAGAAGTCCATACCAAAACAACCCAAGGCCCAGATAAAGTTACTGCTGGATCCTACCAGGCCTTTAAAGAAGAAATTACTTACTGTGTTCCCCAGAAAACATCCATAAAACAGAAAGGGAAGGAATGCTATCAAACCCTTTTTATGAAGCCAGTATTACTTTGATACCCAAACAAGTTAAGATTACACAGTGTATTTAAAGATCAACTTTCCTGGAGAAGAAAGGTGCAAAAATTCTCAATAAAGTGCTTGCAAAATAAACCAAACATCAAAAAGATCATTCACTAATACCAAGTGGGTTTCAGGCCAGCCATGAAAAGATGCACAAATCGCATTAATAGGCCTGAGGGTGGAAACTGCACAATCAATTCCATAGATGAAGAAAAGGTCTATGGTAAATATCCAGCTTCGTTTCATGAAAAACTACCTGAAGAAACTAGGAGCAGAAGGGGCATGCCTCCACATAACGACGCCTGTATGCAACAAGCCTATAGCTAGCATCACACCAAATGAGGAAAGGCTCTAAGTACTTGCAGGAAAACTAGGAGTGGGAGAAGCATGTCCACTTTCAGAACAAAGAAAGAAATAAAATACATGAAAAGGAGTGAAATGATCCCTATTTGCAGTCAGTAAGATCCTGTGCATAAGAGATTTTAAAGATTATACCACAAAATTCTTAGAACTGATAAACACTTTCATCAAGGAGCAGGATACAAAAACAATGTAGAAAAATCAATTGCTTTTCTGTAAACAATAATGAAAATGCTGAGAAAGAGACCAGGAAACAATCTTGTTAACAGTAGATCCAAAACTGTACCTTTGAGTAATCCTAACCAAGGAGGTGACAAACCTTTATAAAATGGAGAAGTGTAGAACATGGAAGAAAAAAGAGATGGAAAGACTACCAATTCTCATGATTGGCAGAATTAATAGTGTGAAAATTGTATATTAACAAAAGTAATTTATAGATTCAATGCAGTTTCCATCAAAATTCTAATATTTTCCAGAGAAATAAGAAAATAATCATAGTCTTCATTGGAAGTTGTGATGGCTACTCCTGGGTGTCAATTTGACTGTGTTTGGGATTAAGTGAAATGGGAGAGATCTTCTTGATTGGATCTTCTGAAGCTGGAAGACACACCCTAAATATCGGTGTTACCTTCTGACGGCAGTCCGTATAAAAGGCCACAGCAGAGGAAAATGCCTGGCTTCTTGCTGCTTGCCTTCTCTCTCGCTGGTGAGTTCGTCTTGCTGCTGTAGACTGAAGACTAGCTGATCTTTTGGAATTTGTCAGACCTTCAGTGCCAGATTGGGACTACTGAGACATCCAGCCTTGTGTACTGAGCGACTATGGATTCTCAGCCTCTCCAGTGTGGTGCAGCCATTGTTGGACTACTCGGACTCTACCCTGTGAGCTAAGCTGATAAATCTCTATACATATATATTCATTCTACTGGTTCTGTTTCTTTGGAGAACTCTGACGAATACAGAAGTACAAATGGAACTTGATATTCCAAGTACTCCCCAGCAAGAAGAACAATTCTGTTATAAACCTTGATATACAGAGTCACAGGAACAAGACTGGCATGGGAGCACACAAGCATAGGCAAATAGAAGAATGGACTGAATAGAGGACCAGAATTAGAGACAGATGGCTATAACCACCTGGTTTTTTGATGAAGATGGCAAAAATATACACAGGAAAAAAGAAAACCTCTTTAAAAGTGGTGCTGAGGAAACTAGATATCTACATGTAGATGAATGAAGCTAGATCTTTACCCCTAATCCTATGCAAAAATCAACTAAGAATAGATAAAATCCATTATTATAAGACCAGAAACTGTAATTGTTAAAGTAAATAAAAGGAAAACACTTTAAAACATAGCAGAGACAAAGACTTTCTGAATAGGACACTGATAGCTTAGGAAATTATATCACGAACCAACACGTGGAATTAAATGAAGTTGAAAAGTTGCACAGCAAGGGAAGCAACTGAGCAAAGAGATAGCCTGTGGATAGAAACAAATCTTTACTGTCTACACATTTGATGGGGGATTATTATCTAGAATATACCAAGAATTCAAAAATTAAATACCAACAAAGCCAACTAGCCATTAACAAATGGATTAATGAAATGAAGAAACACATCTCCAAAGATGAAGTACAAATGGTCAATGGCCTATGGAAAACTGATCAATATCCCCAGTCATCAGGGAAGTGTAAATTAAAATTGCATTGAGATTACATCTCATTCAAACTGGCTATCATAAAACAAAAGAAAACAAACAGACAAACAAAAAACCACAACAAATGCTAGGGGAGGTTTAGGGAAAAGAGAATCATTATTCACTTATGGGAAGAATGTTAATTAGTTCAGTCATCATAAAAAATCAGTATGCAGGTTATCAAACACATTGAGTGTAGAATTGTCATATGAACCAGCTAGCCCATTTCTGGGAATTTACCTCAGAGATACTTGTACATTCATGTTTATTGCAGCACTATTCCTAATACCCAAGTCATGGAATCAGCCTGTATCCATAAAAAATGAGTTAATTAAAATGTGGCTCCCTCATGCAACAGAGAGTGATGAACACAAAAGGCCACAACTGGCCAAAGTGTAGCGAATCAGAAACTGCAGAGTGTAGGTCCCTGTATAGGATTCCTATATTAAACCTCACCTGTCCATGGCTTAGGGACCATGAAGAAGAGGGAGAGGAAAGACTGTAAGATCCAGGAGAGGAGGTACAGGACCATAAGGAAACAGTCTTAAAGGCTCCTGGGACCTTGCTCATATGAACATGCAAACTCAAACCAGACAAAAACCAGCATAGAACTGGGGAAATTAGTAGGAGGTCACAATTTTGACAAGGAACTATTGGCAGCTGATCACTGCTTGATGAAGGAGGGTTGATATTCTTTAGGGGAGTGATGCTAAATAGGCTGAGCAGGCTCCTGTAGATGAACTCAGAGAGAGAGACATCTGGATACACAAACTTGACTCAATAGACCTTGAAATATATGACAAAATGCATGAAGTACTGTGAGTGGGCTGGGGGGTTGCAGATAGGAAAGGGTGGTTTAAATACAATTAAAATTCATTATATGAAATCCACAAAAATTCAAAAATAAAAAATAAATGTGGTAGATATACACAATAGAATTTTATTCAGCCATAAAAGAGAATGAAATTATGTCATTTGGTATGAAATGATTTTGAAATCATTACATTAAGTGAAATAAGCCAAACTGAGTAAGACATAGTATTTTTGTCTCATTTGTGGATCCTAGATATAAACAACACACACACACACACACACACACACACACACACACACAAACAGGCAGGAGAGCATTGGGATGAAGGAGACTAACAGGAGGAGAAATGAGGATGGGAGGAAAAGGAGAAGTTATTAGAGTTTGAATAAGCATGGTATATTGAAGCAAACTGTCTTTATGAAATCAAGCACCATGTAAAATGAACATATACCAAATTAAACACAAAAATATTCATGGGGGGGTAAGTGAGTATTGCTTTAAAATTTTTTAAACAGATAGAAAAGCTCCACTATTAAATTAATTTAAATGTAATTTTGTGCCCTTTCAAAGTATGTTAGGATAAGCAAAGTAGTAGGAGAAAGTAAAAACAAAAGCATCAACAACTGTTACTTCCAATCAAGCTGAGTGTAGGGGTGACATGATATCAGCATCTGGAAGACTGAGGCAGGAATACCATGGATCTGAAGCCAAAACTAATGAGTTTCAGGCCATTTGGACTACATAGCAGGATCTTATCTCAAACAGAAGATGGATTAGATGACTCTGGCTATGATATTTGCTATGAACCCAATAGCCATTTTCTCTTCTTATTAGATATAAGACCTGTATTATATTCAGCTGCTAGATCACTTATTCGGTTCTTCCATTCTCTTTTGTCAAAAAATTGGTTTAGAGGCCTATTGTAACAATGACTTTCAACCCCTTGATATAACTCCTGGCAGCTAGTAGGGCTCAGATACTCTCCTGCTGAAGCAAGGAGATGACAACTTCAACTAGTGGAATGTGGTAGCAGTGGCACCTAGTGACTTCTGAGGTGGAACTATGAAATAGACACCTGATTCTACTGTAACATTTTCCCTGCATGATTCTCCCTCAGTATTCTTCCATAATGCCCAGCTCATATGAAGGTGACGTATATAGGTATAAACCAATACTTCCATCTGAGTGTAAGCTCTGGGTCTTCCTATTCCCAGGTATTCCTGCTCTGTGTCTTGTTTCTTCACCCTGTGAATTGCTTGTAGTGCAGAAGTTTTTCAAGTTTGAGTAATTCCATTTGTATATACTGCCTTTGATGTCTGTGCTTTTGGGTTTATATCCAAGTAATCACTGCCCAGATGAATATGATAATGATTTTCAGGAATACTTTCTTCTGATAGTTTTTATAATTTTAGGTTTTAAATTTTGTTCCATAATCCATTTCTAATTTATTTGTATATCTGGAGTGAGCTTAAGATCTAATTTCATTCTTCTGTATATAGATAGCCAATTTTATCAACCCCATTTATTGAAGGAACTGTCCTTTCCTCATTGTGTGTTCTTGGTATCTTGGTTGAAAATCAGTTCAGCATAAATGCATGGATTCATTTCTGTGTTCTCTATTCTTTTTATGCATTATTTTATTCTTTAAAATGTCTTTTATTTATTATGGCAGATGCTACAGTGCTGTGGTGCCTGAACCAAGAAAAGAGCCCAATCTGTTCTCAAAACTGTTCCTTCTGATTTTTCTTGGAACTGTTCCTACAACAAAGAATATTTATTTAAGCAATATATCCAGCAGGACATGGGAAAGGAATGAGGAACTTTTTTCTTATTAGGAAAGAATTTGCCTTTTCTGACTATTACTGACCCAGAACAGCACATAAAACTACAAACAGATCTTATCAACCTAAGCCTGCATATTATTTTGCAACATATACTCACTCTGGAAAGTTCACTTCTGTCAATGTTGCTTCTTTTAGCAATTATATTTTCACAGCATACATACACACCTACATAACTCTTGGTCAGGGTCAAGGAACAGTCATGAGGGAAAAGCAGGAAACATAGTTTAAAATATGTTTATCTTAGTTTGTAAAAGCTAAGAGGAGCCCAAGTTTAGTAAGACTATATACCTTGTTTTCCTAAAGGCTAGCTAGATTTAAATAAGCTGATTACATTGTAGGAAGGCATATTGAATAGACAGTCCCAAATGATCTAGAGATATAAGATTAACTTTGGTTTCAAGGTTAGGTAAGACAGGAGGCATTCCCAGAAAAGTCATTCACACAATTTATTTTTTGATAATTTCATACATGAATACAATGTATCATAATAATATTCATTCACAATTTCCCCTCCTACTCTACAGGGTTACAAACACAAACCCCCTTCCTATCTTCACGTCCTTTTAAAAATATCCACTGACTCTAAGTAGTACTGCCTGCTGGAATAATGTTGACTGATCTTGTTGGATTGATTTGGTAGGTCTTGTGCAGGTAACCATAGCTGCAGTGAGTTCATGGATGCAATGGCCATGTCATGTCCAGAAGGCAGCATCTCATACCTTTCCCCCCATACTCTGAGTCATACATTTTGTTAACTCTTTTTGCAGATACTAAACTTAAATAAATAAAATCAGTTCCATTTCAAACACCATATATGACTGGTCATGTTGGCCCACCTTTAATTTCAGCACACAGGAGGCAGAGGGAAACAGATCTCTCTGAGATTGAGGTTAGCCTGGTCTACAGTGAGTTCCAGGACAGCTGGGGCTATAGGGAGACCCTGTGTTGAAAAGACCACCACCACCACCAAAAACCGAAAACTGAAAACACCATATATATATATATATGTATATATAAACTATTAGATTTGGCTTTAATTCCCATCATGGAAAACTAAAAGGCAGTCTTATTAACAATGAAAAACTCTGGTTTACTTTGGAGATGAGAATTGAACTTTTGTCTTAAAATCATCTTTGATTATAAAATTAGGAAACTTTATCAGCAGAAAATTTCTCATCTTTTTCTGCTTTAAAGTACAATGATAGGTTAAAAAAAATCTTTTAAGAGTATTCCCGGCTGGGTGTGGTGGTGCATGCCTTTAATCCCAGCACTTGGGAGGCAGAGGCAGGTAGATCTCTGTGAGTTCAAGGCCAACCTGGTCTACATAGTGAATTCCAGGACAGCTGGGGCTACAGGGAGACCCTGTCTCAAAAAGACCAAAAATATAATGTTCTGGATTCACTGATTCTTTGTATTGTTTTCTCTGTTTCTATTTCATTAATTTCTTCTCTGATATTTGCCATTTCTTCATGTCTGTTAGGTTTGGGTTCCATTCATTGTTACCTCTAAAGAGTCTTGAGATGCAATGATATGTTATTTATTTGTGTTCTTTCTGATTTTCTTAAAAATGTAGACACGTAGACCTACAAACTTCCCAATTACAACTACTTTTGAAGTGTCCCAGATGTTTTGTTGTGTTGTACTGGCCTTTTTAATTTAAGGGAATACTTTAAAAACCTGTACACTGTTAAATTTGAAAACCTAAAATAAATGGATGTATATTTAAAATCATGGGAATCACCAAAGGTAAACCAAGAAGAGATCAACAGCCTAAACAAACACATAACACATAAGGAAATTGAAACACTAATACAAAACCTCACAGTTTAAAAAAAAAGCCCAGGCCCAGATGGATTCACAGCTGAATTCTACTAGACATTTAAAGAAGATCTATAACCAATACAACTTAAGTTATTCAAAAAGATAGAAACACAAAGAGCTCTCCCAAATTTCTTCTGTGAAGTCAGCATTACTCTAATGCCCAAACTAGGTAAGGATACAACAAAGAAAATTGTAATCCAATATTATTAATGAACATAGAGCAAAAAATTCTCAACAAAATATTTGCAAATTGCATACAGATTCACATTAAAGAGAACATCTACCATGATCAAGTTGATTTTATTCCAGAGATGCAGGAATGGTTCAATACACACAAGTCAATAAATGTCATAAATCATATAAATTGACTCAAATGCAAAACCCATGTGGCTATCCCATTCAGAGACAAAATTTAACATGCATTTATATTCAAAGTCCTAGAGAGAATTGGACTGGAGGGAACATACCTCAGTAAGATTAAAGCTATATACAAAAGATCCACAGCCGACGTCATTCTAAATGGAGAAAAACTGGAAGAATTCCCATTAAAATCAGGAACCAGAAAAGACTGTCCACTATCTCCACTCCTTTTAATATAGTGCTTGAAACTCTTGCAAGAGCAATAAGACAAATGAAGGAAATTAAAGGAGTACTAATTGGAAAAGAAGAGGTCAAATTATCCCTTTTTGCAGGTGATATGATATTATACCTAAGAGATGACATAAATTCCACCAGAAAACTCCTAAAAATGATAACATTTTCAGTAAAATGTCAGGTTATAAAATTAATCTACCAAAATCAGTGGGCTTTCTATATATCAATAACAAGCAATTGGGGGAAAAGCACATGGAAACTCTCCCATTCAGAACAGCCTCAAAATAAGTCTCAACATAAACTTGTCCAAAGACATTAAAGATATCTACAATGAAAAATTTAAATCTTTTAAGAAGAAGAAGATTGAGGAAGACACCAGAAGATGAAAGGACCTTCCATGCTCATGGATTGGAAGAGTAAGTATTGTAAAATAACCCCCCTACCAAAAGCCATTTATACACTCAATGCAATGCCAATCAAAATCCCCATGACATTTTTCACAGAAATAGAAAAAACAATCCTAAAATTCATATGGAAGCTCAGAAGACCCAGGATAGACACAGCAATGCTGAGCATAAAGAGCAATGCTGGGTGGGGGGGATTGCTATACCAGAATTTAAACAATAAGCTATAGTCTTAAAAACAACATTGTACTGGCACAAAAGTAAACCTGTAGATCAATGGAACATAGCTGAAGACTTAAGCATGAGTACATGGAAGTTCAGCTAATGATATCTGACAAAGGGTCCAAGAACACTCACTGGAAGAAAGAGAGTATCTTTAGCAAATCGTGCTGGCAAAACTGGATCTCCACCTGTAGAAGAATGACACTAGATCCTTATCTTTCACCTTGCACAAACATCAACTCCAAGTGGATCAAAGGCCTCAGTGTGAAACCTGAAACTCTGAAACTAGTAGAAGAAAACATTGGCAGTAACCTATAAGATATTGGTGTAAGAATGGGACATCACTTGCTCAAGAATTAAGATCAAGAATCAACAAGTGGGAAAGCTTCTGTACAACTGAAAAGCTTCTGTACAGCAAAAGAAACAACAAAGAAAGTGAAGAGAAAACCCACAGAATGGGAGAAAAATCTTCACCAGGGACACATCTGACACAGGTTTAACATCCAGAATAAATAATGAACTCAAAAAACAAAAAATTAAGAAAGCAAGCCCAATTAAAAGATGGGCTAACGATCTGAACAGAGCATTCCCAAAAGAAGAAATAAAGATAACTAAGAAACATCTTTAAAAGTATTCAGGATCGTTCATAATTAAGGAAATGCAGATCAAAACCACCTTACCCCAGTCAGACTGGCTAAGATAAAGAGAACAAATGACACCAAATGCTGGTGAGGATGTGGAGAAAGGGGAAAGAACATGCATTCACTACTGGTGGGACTGCAAGCTCATGCAACCCCTATGAAAAGCAGTGTGGAGAACTCTTAAAAAACTGAAAATGAGCCTACCATCTGACCTAGCTATTCCACTCCTTAGCATATACCCAAAGGACTCATCCTATTGCAGAGACACTTATACATCCATGTCTGTTGCTGCTTTTTTTCACAATAGTTAAGAAATGGAAACAACCTAAATCTCCATCAACTGATGAATGATAATGAAATCGTGATTGGTACCTTTAGATGATGGAGTTCTACTCAGTGGTAAAGAAAGACTAAATCATGAAATTTCTAGGTAATTGGATGGAACTAGAAACTGTTACACTGTTTCTAGTGAAGTAACATAGACTCAGAAAAACAAACAACATATGTTCTCCCTCATGTGTGAATCCTAGCACCAAATCCATATATGTATGTATCCTGATGTAACTGCAGGAAACAGATTAATGAACAGGAACCAGGGTGGTAAAGGGAAAGAATGAACCTTGGAGAGAAGAACAGTAGGAGATAGGTGCTGCTAAGGGAGAAATGGATAACATGGGGTATTTCAGTGGGAGCAGGAGGCAGGGTTTTGGAAGAATGTTAGGGATAAAGGCAAAGAAGGACTTCAAGAGGGGTGAGATCATAGGAACCTGGTATTATCAAGGTTGAAATGGAGAAAATGGGGACACTTTAAATGAGAGAACCTGTGGTAGAAGGGTTAGATAAGGAAAGACAGAGAGAGTAAAACTAAATAATACCTAGCTAGTGTAAAAAACCAGAGGGAATCATTAGTCCAAAAATCTAATGACAAATTACACACACACTATCTCTACATTAGTCCATGTGTATAGTTAAAGGCTACATAACAAGAAGCAGTGCCATACAGGAGAAAACTTTCTTTGAGTTGTTGGCCAGGGTGGTCCAGGAGACTCCCCAAATTACACAGGCTATTGCCATAGCCCTTGATTGCCTCCCAGAACTTAAAAGTAATACCCTACTACTGAAGTCATATTTAGGACCCAGGATTTGAGCAATGGAAATGGAACTGATCTGTAATCCACTTCCCCTAAAGGCTAGCTCATAGCTTTGGATAGTACTGCTCAAGGTGCTAAGGGAGAAGATCAATCGATGGCCCAACACCAACTTCAAGACCAAATAACCACATCAATGACTGATATAGTATACAACGTTGGTGCAATGGTGGTACTTTTATTTTGAGGGCAATCAACAGTTATCTAATTGAACTAAAAGCCAACTCAATGGGAGGAAACTCATACGTGGTACTATAAACATTACCAAATACACATGGCTGGAGAGGTCATAGGCCTTAGAGAAAACCCCAAGACTTTCATATCCCTAGACTAATATAATTTCTTACTATGTGCAAAATATGTATCCTTACCTTTGCAGACAAATATCCCAGTCATCATTCATCATAAAGCTTCTTTTGCACCAGATGAAGACTATTACAAAATAATAGAACTGGTTACACAGTGGCACATTTACAATGCAAACTTTATACCTAAGGCTCACAGAAAATAGAACACGTGGTAAAGAAGACAGTAGTTAATATCTGTCCTATTTTGTTTCTTCAGTCCTGTGACAAAATACTCTGACCAATACCAACTTGGGGAGGAAAGGGTTTATTTAGCTTACATCTCCCCGGTCACAGTTCATCAGGGGATAGAAACTAGGAACCTGGGCAGGAACCTGGAGGCACAGGCCTTGAAGGAATGCTGCTTACTGGCTTGCTCCCTTGGCCCCTGCTCAGCCTGCTTTCTTATGCAACACAGGCCCACCTGCCCAGGGGTGGGACCACCCACAGTGGTCTGGGCCCTCCTACATCACCCAACAATCAAGAAGGTGCTCCATGGACATGGCCACAGGCCAGTCCAATGAAGGAAATTCCCCATTGAGGTTTCCTCAACCCAGGTGTGTCAAGTTGACACTAAAGCTATCCAGCAAAACTGACCCCTTATCAACTTGACACACAAACACTTCGCTATTAAGTCATAACCTTTCCAAGTCTTGTCCCCAAGATATGATGCTAACATTAATATCACAACATAAGACAGTACAACATTAAAAACCCCATAGTCCTTAAAAATCCAAACACTAATTTTGGGACTTCTGTAAAATCTAAAACAACTTATATTCTGTCTTATTTCAAAGGGAAGAATTGGGCACACTTAGGTAAAACCAAAGTTCAACAACATAGCTCGAGTGTTGGACATTTGGGTTTCACTCACAATCTTCTGGGCTCCAAAGGGTTCTGGCAGCTCCACTTCTCTAACTCTGCAGTCCACAGCACACACAGCTCATCTTGCAGATCGAGGCCAGCTCCATTCCTACTGCTGTCCTTGGTGATCATCCCATGGTCCTGGCATCTCCAAAAAGCTGGGGTCTCCACTGAAACTGAGGCTACACCTTCACTAATGGCCTCTTCTTGCCTCTTGGGGTTCAAAGCCTCAGATAATCTCCATGATCCCTTCAATCCTGGGGTCTTCACTGCAACTGAAGCTGTACTTTCACCTATGGCCTTTCTAGGCCTCTCACAGTGCCAAGCCTCAACTGCTCTCTGTGACCCCTTCAGGCTTTCAACACCAGAACCATGCAGGAGACTCTTACACATTACCAAGTCCTGCTTTTAACTTGAGATGGAGGCTCAGGTCCCCTTTGTAGGCTGAACCTGAGGAAATACCTCCCAGAAGATCTCACCACAGTGATGCTGGTCTTCTGTTACTTATAGCTGACTTTTCAGCCCCAGCTAACTAGTATCAATTGTCCCAATAAAGCAAAGGTTTTGCTTCAGGTTCTGGTCTCTTCTTAATCACATCTGATTCTTCAGGCCCAGCCGACCAGTACCCACAGATTCTCAATCCAAAATCTCACACGAACAGCCCTGATAGTCTCTGCTTCCCTTTGAAGCTTCTCAAGCCAGGCTTCCACCATCCACAATTCTTTCAACATAACTGTTTTAAGCTCCACAGAAACAAACTCTGAGCACTCAATGGCTTTTCCAGCCCAAAGTTCAGAACACTTCCACAATCCTCCTAAAAATACCAAGGTCAGGTCTGTCACAACAATACCTGGCTCTCTGGTACCAATTTTTGTCCAGTTTGTTTCTTCATTGCTGTGACAAAATACTCTGACCAACTTGGGGAGGAAAGGTTTATTTAGCTTACATCTCCCGGGTCACAGTTTATCAGGGAGCCCAAGATAGGAACTCAGGACAGGAACCTGGAGGCAGGAGCTGGAGCACAGGCCATGGAGGAATGCTGCTTACTGTGACCCCTGCTCAGCTTGCTTTCTTATGCAACACAGGCCCACCTGCCCAGGAGTGGCACCACCCACAGTGGGCTGGGCCCTCCCGTATCACTTGACAATCAAGAAGGTGCCCCATGGACATGGCCACGGGCCAGCCCAATGAAGGAAATTCCCCAATTCAGGTTTCCTCAACTCAGGTGTATCAAGTTGACACTAAAACTATCCAGCACAATGTCTTAATTCTCATTAATGAAGCTTCCTTCTGCAACAGAGGACCGGGAACACAAAAGATCACAGTTGGCCAAAGTGTAGAGATTAAGAGTCTGCAGAATGCAGGTTCTTGGACAGGACTCCTATATTAAACTTCACCCACCCATGGCTCAGGGTCCATTTTAGAAGAGGGGACAGAAAGATTGTAAGTTCCAGAGAGGAGGTGCATGACCATATAGAAATAGTGTCCTATAAGCTCCTGGGAACCTGTTGATATGAACCTACAGCAATGGTGTCAGCATGCACAAGACCCACGCAAACTCAAGCAGACAAAAACCCAGCATAGAACTTGGTAAATAGATAGCAGACCCCAATTTCAGCTGAAGAAATATTGGCATCTGTTTAGTCCTGGGTGAGGAAGAATTGATGTTCCTAAAGTGAGGAACTCTAGATAGGCTGACTAGACCTCTGTAGATAAACTTGCACTGAGGAACTTCTGGGGACACTAACTTGACACAATAGGCCTTAACATAATGAGAGAATGTATGATTTCCAGTTGGGAGGGCTATGGGAGGGTGCCAGTGGAGAGGAGGTATAAAGATGATTAAGATCGATTGAAATGTTCTATATGATATACATAAATTCAATAATAAAAATTTTTAAAACTCTTTTCTTGTTTGTCAGCATAAGAAAACCTGACCATTAAATCAAAATCAGCTTTACAGAGTGGGACATCTAGATAACCTGGCAAATGCCTCTCTCAATCCCAGATCCTTGTTCTATTTTTCACTAGAGATTAACCAGCAAAGAGCTACTGTGACATTTCAGTCACTAGAACAACCTCACCCTTGCAGGTGTTCAGTGGAGCGTGTTGCAAATGATTTACATGGAGCCCTGCTTAAAGTGAGTGTAGACAGTGTACAGAAGGATTTGGTGTCTTTAATTCCCCTGGAAATGGGATGCTTATTTGCTCCATTAAACAATTAATTTCAAGCTGTACTTGAGTCACTAATGTATACTACTTGCATAGCTAGAAACACTGAAATGTCAATTAAAACATTAAATGAACACACATAAAACCCCAAGACATGGGGCTGAAGAGATGGCTCAGCAGTTAAGATCACTGGCTGCTCTTGCAGAGGACCCACTTTTGATTCCCAGCACTCACATGGAAGCTAGCAACCGTCCATAACTCCAGTTCCAGGAGAATTCTATGCCCTTCTGACCTCCATGGGCATTTCATGGCACAGGTGCACTTCCATACAGGCCGGCAATACACTCATACACATAAAATAAAAAATACCAAATAAAATATTAAATAATACAAAATAAAATTCCCATGACATTTCACCTGGGAGTTGTACAGATGTTTATTCTCCTATGTCTCTTTGAGATGCTATCAAAGCCAGGAAAATCATGTGACAAATGGTACTAAGTGGCTAATTCATGGTAAAACTGTGTTCTTACTCATTTGTACAGAGGCACAAAGGTGAGTAAACATCTCACTCATCATAAAGGTCAAGCTGACACACATGTAAGAACAGACAGTTTAAGAAAAAGTGGTTACCAAATTGACTTAATCAAATATATGAAATGGAGTCTTTCCTTGTCTATTTTTATGCTTAAATTTCATGAAGAATGGCCAACCTGGGAGATCTGTGTTTAGACAAAGCAGCTGTAATGTAATGGTATGATATAGGAGACTCTCAACAGGATCTCTGGGATTATTCTTGGCCTTGAAAATTTATTTCCTCCTAGAACAAAGCAGGACCCCATGGAATGGGATGGGAGAGTCTTATGATCTTTATTAGACAAGGCAGGTCAGAGAATTTCTCCATGGCCCACTCATGGGGCAGGTTGGGAGGTGAAGAGTAATACTTCTAGATTTTACTGGTGGCTTTGGGGTGGGATTCTACTAACTATAACCTATACATCAATTCTGGTTTCTATGTTGTGGGAGATCAGAAAAGGTGAGAAAGAGATTCTTGATATGAAGACCTCTCAGCATCCATCAGTGTGAAGTAGGCAGCATGGTAAAAGGCTGCCTCAGGGCATTGTTTTATGATTCCCATAAGTTCTATTTATTTATTTATTATTTATATTTTTGGGTGTATTTGTGTTTTGCCTACATGTATGTAAGTACACTACATACATGAAATGCACACAGAAGCCAGAAGAGGGTGTCGGATCCCCCGGAACTGGAGTTACATATGATACGGCCATGTGGCTGCTGGGAATAGAATCCAAGACCTCTGGAAGAACAAGTGTGCTTAACAGATGAGCCATGTCTCTAACTTCCCCATCAGTCCTCTTGATGTAGACATCAATACAGCAAGTCACAGAATCAAGATGCCATGTGTTTATTCCCTTCCATAAAAGCCTTCCGACAAAAGTTGTACTTTAAAAGTAGACAAACTCCTTTAATAAGATAATACTCTCTATCATAGCAGAATTTTGTATGTGATTTGCTATTTCAGCTTAAAGAAAAAGATTCATATTTAAACCATATCTAGATGAGGTCATAACTACTTTGTGAATAATACTTCAAATCAATGGGTTATACCATCCAGTTGGCTGGTTTCAGAAATTAGTGGAAATATTGGAATTTTTTGGCATTGCTGTTCCCCAACCTGCAAAATACTGTCTTTTTACAAATTAGAATTTACTCCCAGTGGTGATTTGAGTGAGAACGGTCCCCATAGGCTCCAAGCATCTGAACACTTGGTCAGTTGATGGTATTGTTTGGGGTGGTCATGGAACCTTTAGAAGGGATGGCCTTACTGGAGGAAGCACGTTGCTTGGGCTTTGAGAGTTCATAGCTGTGCTCCACTTTGAGTTTGTTCTCCCTGCTTCCCTTGAGTGATTGAAGATGTCAGTGCTCAGCCTCCAGGTCTGGCCACTTCTGCCCCTATGCCTCCTTGGCATAATGAACTCTTATTCCTCTGATACCATAAGCCAAATAAATTCTTCCTTCTATAAATTGCCTTGGTCATAGTGCTTTATCACAGCAACAGAAAAGTAACTAATACCCTCCTCAAACAAAACCTCAGCTTTTCATCACTGCAGTAATTTGCTTATTGAGAATGTAGATATTGAGGTGTCACTTTAATGATCATATTCCTCGTGTGATTCTTTTTTTGCTTATTTTGTTACAGACAAGGTCTCATTATGCAGCCTTGGCTGACATGGAACTCTGTGTGGACCAGGTTGGCTTCAGAGTCATAGAGTTCTGCCTGCTTCTGCTTTACAAATGCTGTGATTAAAAGTGTGTGCCACCATGCCTAGCACATGTAGCTTGTAAAATTAGAACATGTATCTCAAAGCAAAAGAGCAGATTCATACAAACTTGGAAGCTAAAGAAACAGAAGATAGCAAACAGGTAAATAAGGCAAATTATACATTGAGAATCCAAATCCAATAGCTTTACACATGTTCAAGGACAAGCTGAAACTCTTTACTGTATTTCCCTCCCCCTTAACAACATGCTTGAATTGGAAATGCCAAAAATATTAATAAAGCTAGTACTGGAAAAGGAAGAGGTTGTTTTT
This sequence comes from Nannospalax galili, assembly GCF_000622305.1. Taxonomy (NCBI): domain Eukaryota; kingdom Metazoa; phylum Chordata; class Mammalia; order Rodentia; family Spalacidae; genus Nannospalax; species Nannospalax galili. Next base: position 1,517,008 of record NW_008338998.1, on the reverse strand, counting down.
TTTGTGTTTTCTCCCCCCCTTTACAACATGGTTGAATTTGAAAAGCCCAAAAAATTAAAAAAAGTTGTTCTGGAAAAAGAAAAGGTTTTTTTTTTTTTTTTTTTTTTTTTTTTTTTTTTTTTTTTTGGCCTTTAGTGATGAAGCCTCCCTGTAGCCCCAGCTGATCTGGAACTCACTGTGTAGACCAGGCTGGTCTTGAACTCACAGAGCTCCCCCTGCCTCTGCCTTTCAAGTGCCGGGATTAAAGGCATTTGCCACTATGCCTGGCCTGAGACTATTTTCTCTAAAAGTATTCTGACTATAGACTCCTTGAGAATGGTAAATTTTGTTGCAAATAATTTTAAACATAATATTAATTGTCATTTCTATTTGTTTAATACTGTGTCAAAATAATTAAGCTTCAATTTTAAATTCCAAATATAATATTGATCAATAGGAAATATATATGTTATTATAAATATATGGAAGAGATAATTTTTAGGTTGCTACTTTATTAGGTAACAGTCAGCCCATGTAAATCTAGAGAAATACAATTAGTGGAATTTTAAAAGTCATGTATTATGATATTCATGTGTGATTTACCTAGTCCTGCATTCCAAAACACACATCTATCAAGACTAAAAGTCAAGGCTCGGCAATAAAGAAGAAACAATAAAAAACACTACTGACATAATATTTACATTCAGAAAAATAAATACTCAGAGAGTTCACAAGAAAAAGAAGGTGCTATGCTCATTGTAAATAGATTCATACTGGTGAATTAAACATGCCAATCCTCACTGGAAAATCCCAAGGGTCTTCAGGGCTCTTGTCAGTGTTTATCTCATGGAATTAACTGTTTTAGGAACACAGAAAGTAAATAAAGCACAAAGACAAAAATGAAAAATTAGGAAGCAACATAATATTCTTATGCATTAAAATTTGGAGAAATGCAACACTGTGTTCCATGAATAATATGTAAGACGAAAGTCTAATACAGATAATACACTTAGGGTCAGCAGTGGGTAAGGGCACTTGCTGCCAAGCTTGATATCCTGAGTTCAATCCCCATATCCCACATGGTGGGAGAAGAAAACTGACTTCTTCAAGTTGTCCTCTGACTTCTACACATGCACTGTGGCATGAGTGTACACACACACACACACACACACACACACACACACACCACATACAGCCCAACTACCCCATACACACACAATAAAAAGTGAAATGCAGTTTTGTGACATTGAATATGAGCCAAGAAGACCCCACTCAGCAGTTAAGCAGCAATGAGATCTAAGGTACATTCAGCTCCAGATTTGATAGAAAAGAACCTTCCTGCCTGTTTGTAAGATGCAGGGTGAGGAGGATATGTGGATTACTGCTGAGAAAGTATTTATTCAATTTGAACCTTGTGCTACTCCTTCCAACTCTTCTGTCATATTATTTGCATTTAATATAAGTCTACTATACCATCAGCTAGAAGGTTTCAAGACTTGAAAGTTCTTCAAGAGTACCCTAAATCCTCTTTTATAGGAAGCATACACAGTGGACGAGAAGTTGCTGATGAGGCAGCAAGAACTTGGGGACTCTATCTAAACTTTGAAAGCATTGCTCCCCCAAGAAGTTTAAATGATGTATCAGTGAGATCATATACTCACATTCATTCTAGAAACAAACAAATCTTTCTTTTTATCAATTTTTTTGCACTAAGAATTGAACCTACAGCTTCACACATGGGAGAGCAATGCTCCACTGCTGAGCTATCTCCATCCTTGTTCCTCCTACTGTTAATTTTGACACAGGATCTCACCACGTTGTCCAAGCTGGACCTGAACTTCCAATCCTCTTGCCATAGCAACTTATAGGCCTAAAACACCAGGTTCTTCAAACTTCCAATTAAAACATTTTTTGCTATTTATTTAAGTTTATATTATGCTTTTTAAAAAAATTATTGATTTTTTGTGTATTTCATACAGAATATCTCAATCTTAATCATCTTTATACCCCCATCCCTACTGGTACCCTCCCATAGCCTTCCCTGCCCACTGGAGCCCATATACTCTGTCATCCCTTTACTGTCCACTGTGCTGTCAGTGCCCCCAGCCATTCCCCAGTGCAAGTCCATCTGCTGAGTCTAGTCAGCCTATGTAGTGTCCCTTGTTAGATGACCAGCTCTTCTTCATCTATCAGTAATAAGTTGCCAACATTCCTTTAGATATTGGGGTCTGCTGTTCATTAACCCATTTCTATGCTGGGTTACTGTCTGGTGGAGTTTGCATGGGACTTGTGGATGCTGATGTCTATGCCATAGAATCATATGAGCAGGTTCCCAGGAGTTTGTAGGACTCTGTTTCCATATGGACATGCACCTCCTCTCTGGCTCTTAAAATCTTTCTGCCCCCTCTTCCGAGATGGTCCCTGAGCCTTGGGTGGATGAAGTTTAATAAAGGGATCCTGTCCAAGGACCATTATTTAGCAGACTCTTGATCGCTATACTTTGTGAGCTTTTGTGTTCCTGGCCCTCCGCTGTGTGAGGGAGCTTCATTATTAAGGACTTAGAGATTCATTGGTGTCCTCTTCTTTACCCCTGTTCTATGTTCCATGAGCCTTAGGTGTAGAGGTTGGATTGCTGATGTGTCCCTTAGACCGGAGCAATTCATAGACAATGTCCGTGTGTGACCAGTTATGGTACTTGGTATTAGTCTCTGACTCCCCCTACCTCCTTCTTTCTCTTTTTCCTGGTTACCACTAGGCAAGCAGCTGTGCTCCATTGCATGCTCCCCACCATAACATTCTGGCTAATCTTAGTCTAGAAACAATGTCATCACATGGCTATGGAACGAAAACTCTGAAACTCTGATTCAAACCAGATCCTTCCTCCTTTACATTGGTTTTCTCAGGCATTTTGTCACACTGATAGAACACTGATAGCCACAACCAATAATTGTATAAGCCATCGATATACATAATCACAGCTGACAAGCATTTCTCTAGGGACAAACTCCAAGCACCTTGCTGAAGTTCACTGTATTTTGAAAGAGCCACAGATTTTTAATGTTAGTGCAAGGGAGTAATTTAAAAGCGCTCGTTTGAGCTGTTTAGATGTAGAGAACGAAACCTGAATTATCTAAAGACGATTTTTATTCTCAGTGTTTAAAATGAACTCAAGGGGATGGAGAGATGGCTCAGAGGTTAAGAGCACTGGCTGCTCTTGCAAAGGACCCAGATTCGATTCCCAGCACCCACATGGCAGTTAACAACCATCCTTAACTCCGGTTCCAGGAAATCTGATGCCTTTTTACCTACTCAGGTATTGCATGACAGGGTGCACTCACACACATGTAGGCAATACACTCATACACATTAAATAATAAAAAAATTAAATGAAGTCAAGGCTAGATTCACTGCTGCATCAATATTTAAAAGTAAGCCATGGATGAGGAAGCCTGAGACTTCTGTGGCTGCCCTTATGATTTTGACACTGTATTCAATCAATGTGATTGTTTAGGTCATTCATTGAAAGGAGAAGCAAGGAGACATTATCGGAAAAACACTGAATACCAGTCATCAGGATCGTCAGAGAATGTGAGCCATTATTTGGTTCCTAAGTTTGAACACCAAACCAAACTATGTATCATGAAGAACTCCATCCTATTAGAAGTCAGGTCATGCAAAATAATCAAGGCAACATTACTTGAATTAATCATTAAGAATAGAATGAGGTAACAGTCACAGAAAAGAATTCAGAAAGTTATCTTTACTATAGAAAATATGCTGCCAATGTTAACTTCCTAATGATACTAGAAATTAGTGAATTGGTAGAATTTTTTGAAATCTTGACTCCACAAATTATTTTATCTTTTTCTCTGACTAACAAGTTTCCAAAAAGAATCAAAATAATGTGTGTTGATAGTCAGGCAAATTATATACATTAGACACTGGGGATCTCAATAGGCCTATTGGGGAAATGTGCCATCTCTCTCATTAGAAGTGGAATACAAGCCTCCCAGGACAGTAGCAAGCTGATGATAGCACAAGTCATAAGGTCTAGGATGAAAATGAAATCCTCTCATCTCAAACAAAGTCTTCATATTGACTGAGTTCTGCCTACATCATAGAAGGAAGACTAAGAATTTAGCACAGGGCCAGCAAGATGGCCCAGCAGGTAAAGGCTCTTGCTGCACAGAACTAAGGACCTTGGTTCAATTCACAGTTCCAACAGTAGAGGGAGAGAACCAGTTCCTGAAAGTTGTCCTCTGACTCCTCTCTTACACGTACACTAAAAAGACATATGTAAGCACACATAATATTAAAGAATTTACCACCTATATCAAGAGTGTAAACAGAAATAAAAATGACAAGATTCAATTTCCATCTTTCATTAATAACTTTAAATATTAACGGAATGAACTCCCCAGTAAAAAAGACACAGACTATGTGAATGGATTAAGAAACAAAATGCATCTTTAGTTGTCTGCAAGAAACTCATCTCACTTTCAAGGACAGACACTATCTCAAAATGAAAGGATGGAAAAAATATACCAAGCAAATGGCACTAAGAAAAAAGCAGGTGTTGAAATTCTAATATCTGACAAAATGGACTTTAAACTAAAACTACTCAGAAGAGACAAAGAGGGCCACTTCATTTTGATCAAAGGAACAATGAATCAAGAAGATATTACAATCATGAACATATATTCACCAAACTCTGGTGCACCCAACTTCATCAAAGCAATGCTACAGGACTTTAAGACCTAGATTAACCGCAACTCATCAACAGTAGGTGACTTCAATACTCCACTGTCTCCATTAGATAGGTCAACAGGGCATAGAGTTAACAGAGAGACATCTGAATTAAACAATACCATATATCAAATGGACCTAACAGACATTTACCGAGTATTCCATGCAAGCACCGAAGGACATACTTTCTACTCAGCATCCCATGGAACCTTCTCCAAAATTGATCATATGCTGGGGCACAAAACAAACCTCAACAAATACAAAAAGATTGACATAAATCCACACATTCTATCAGACCACAATGAAATAAAGCTTACAATCAACACTGGAAGAAGCCTTAATCACCACATGAACACATGGAGATTAAAGAACACACTCCTGAATGATGAATGGGTCAAAAGAGAAATTAAGAAGGAAATAAAAGCATTTATGGAATTAAATGAAAAGGACAATACAATATGACAAAACCTCTGGGACATGCTGAAAGCGGTCCTTAGAGGGAATTTTATAGCTCTAAGTGCCTACATCAAAAAATCGGAAAGAACACAAATAAATGACTTAATGTTGCAACTCAACACACTTGAAAAGCAACAGCAAACGAAACCCCAAAACAGCTGACAAGAAGAAATAACAAAAATCAGGGCAGAAATTAATGAAATTGAAACAGAGAAAACAATACAAAGAATCAACAACTCCAAGAGCTGGTTCTTTGAAAAGATAAACAAGATTGACAGACCTCTAACCCAGTTAATCCAAAGAAAGAAACAGCACCTGCAAATCAACAAAATCAGAGACACCAGAAAGATACAGAACATTATAAGGGAAACTTTAAAAACCTATATGCTACTAAATTTGAAAACTTAAAAGAAATGGATGGATATCTAAAGGCATAGGAACCACCAAAACTAAACCAAGAAGAAATTAACAGCTTAAACAGACCCATAAAACAAAAAGAAATTGAACAGTAACACATAACCTCCAGACTAAAAAAAGCCCAGGACGAGATGGATTTACAGCAGAATTCTATCAGACATTTAAAGAAGATCTGCATCCAAAACTACTTAATTTATTAAGAAAAATAGAAATGGAGGGAGAACTTCCAAATTCTTTCTATGAAGGAAGCAGCAATCAAATACCAAAGCCAGGTAAAGATACGACCAAAAAAAAAAAACCAAAACCAAAACCAACCAAACAAAAAAAACTATAGACCCATATCCTTAATAAACATAGATGCAAGAATTCTCAACAAGATACTTGCAAACTGTATACAGACACACATCAAAAATATCATCCACCATGATCAAGTTTGCTTTATCCCAGAGATGCAGGGATGATTCAATATACTTAAGTCAATAAACCATAAACGTCGTAAGTCATATAAATGGACTCAACGAGAAGAACCATATGGCCATTTCAATAGATACAGAGAAGGCCTTTGACAAAATTCAACATGCATTTATGTTCAAAGTCCTAGAGAGAATTGGATTGGAGGGAACATACCTGAACATAATTAAAGCCATATATAACAAACCCACAGCCAGCATCATTCTAAATGGAGAAAAACTGGAAGCATTCCCATTGAAATCAGGAACCAGACAAGGCTGTCCACTATCCCCACATCTCTTTAACATAGTACTTGAAACTCTTGCAAGAGCAATAAGAAAAGAGGAAGAAATTAAAGGAGTAATAATTGGAAAAGAAGAGATCAATTTATCCCTTTTTGCAGATGATATGATATTATATCAAAGAGACGCCAAAAATTCCACCTGAAAACTAGAAATTATTGACACATTCAGTAAAGTGGCAGGTTATTAATAACAAGCAATGAGAGAAAGAGCACATGGAAACACTCCCCTTCACAATAGCTGCAAAAAAAAAGTTATCTCTGAATAAAT
>NW_008338998.1:1509198-1509990 GCF_000622305.1 Nannospalax galili | reverse complement strand
TAGAAGAATGAAACTAAACCCCTATCTTTCACCCTTCACAAAAGTCAATTCCAAATGGATCAAAGACCTCAAAGTAAAGCCTGAAACTCTGAAACTGTTAGAAGAAAACATTGGGAAAAACCTACAAGATATAGATGTAAGAAAGGATTTTTTAAACTGGACATCAATTGCTCAGGAAACAAGGACAAGAATTAACAAATGGGACCTCATTAAACTAAAAAGCTTCTGTACATCAAAGGAGACAACCAAGGAAGCAACAGAAAACCCACTAATGGGAGAAAGTCTTCACCAGCGACACATCTGACAGAGTTTTAGTAACCAGAATTTTTAACGAACTCAAAAAACAGAGAACCAAGACAAGAAGCAAGCCAATTAAAAGATGGCTAAGGAGCTTATCAGAAAGTTCTCAAAAGAAGAAGTAATGATGGCTATGAAACATCTTAAAAGATGTTCAACATCACTAATAATTAGGGAAATGCAAATTAAAACCACTTTACGATTCCACCTTACCCGAGTCAGACTGGCTAAGATCAAGAAAACAAATGATACCAAATTTTGGAGAGGATGTGGGGAAAGGGGAACACTCATCCACTGCTGGTGGGGCGGCAAACTGGTTCAACCCCTATGGAAAGCAGTGTGGAGAACTCTTAAAAAACTACAAATGAACTTACCATTTGACCCAGTTATACCACTCCTTGGCATATACCCAAAGAACTCATCCTATTGCAGAGATACTTCTACTTTCATGTTTGTTGCTGCTCTTTTCACAATAGCTAAGAGATGAAAGCAACG
>NW_008338998.1:1508493-1509116 GCF_000622305.1 Nannospalax galili | reverse complement strand
TGCATGTTCTCCCTCATATGTGGATCCTAGAACCAAATCCTGATAAGTGAGTATGTATCCAGACATAACTACAGGAACCAGGATAATGGAAAGGAACATGGGAGGTAAAGGAAAAGAAAGAGCCTGAAAGAGAACAGTAGGAAACAGGTGTTAATAAGGGGAAGATGAAGAAAAATTGGGATAGTTTAAGGAAGGTGAGAGGGAAGGGTATACAAGGAACCTAGGGGATAAAGGGAAAGAAGGAGCTCAAGAGAGGTGGACCATAGGCGAAGGGTATTAGTAAGGGATAAAGGGGGAAATGGGGGCACCTTTAGAGGGAAAACCATGAAGAAGGGGTGAGACAATGTGAGAGATAAACAACGCCTAGCTAGTTTTGAAAACCAGAGGGAACCATATTACTCCTACAACCTACTGACAAATTATACATAGCAGATCAAGAAATATATGTCTAGGTAAGGTTTTGCTGAGAACAGCTGGTTTTTGCCTAAGATTTATCTACATGACACACAGTAATTAAAAATACCAGACTGGTGGAATTAACTTTCTTGGGTGTTTAACAGACATACTTTGAGGCCTATAATAATTTGGTCAGAGGGACACAAAGGACACTTTTTGCTCCTTGC